>NC_079166.1:63733065-63960565 GCF_947568905.1 Ostrea edulis | reverse complement strand
CATAAAAAAACTGTATATCAAAGAATATTTTGGCGGCCCGTAATATTATGAAAAAATATGCTATAACTCATTATCATAACAATATCGAAATAAGAAACAAATTCCGTTTTTGAAAATACAGCATATTAGTTCTTTATGAAAAATATGCCGGCGTGAAACGTTGCAGTCCATGCCCTCAAATGGAATTAGTTTTATATCTACATCTTCCTTTCAATTCTGTCGGAATTCCCAATCGATAACATAGATGTGCTATCCATACACACATTGATCACATCTGCATCGCATTCATGAAGAAATGGCTATCATTACAATTGGTAAACTTACCAAATACAAAACATAGCAAATGTAAATTTTCTGCAAGGAATGACAGTCACAGTTGCAAACTTCATTGGAAACTTTTAAGATATTTCACATCGTATTAAAACAGTAAAAGAAAGTCCTCCATTACAATATTTTAAAATTAGTCGTTTTAGATAATGAGAAAATAGAAACATTGAATTAAACTTTTCATCAGTTTCAAAACTAGACAGAATTCTTATATCTAGAATGGTTATATCGAGATAATTAAGTTGTTATGATGAAGAAAAAGAATCGTCAAATTGTTAATACGAGGTCATGTTTTTCAATACAACAAAATATTTCAACTATATAACGTGATAACGACGTCGTAATAACAACAGAAATGAAATAACAAATTGACTAAGTTATTATAAAGAGGTCAATATGCCACTTTATTATATAGCTAATAAATAGTCTATTATAAAATCTGCGTAAAATCTAGAGAATGTTAGCGTTCAATATCCTGAGAATTTATTGAACGCTAACTTTGCATTGCGTAAATTGTATGCGCCCGAAACATTCCGACTATGAGCGTTCAATATTGACGTTACCTTAACGACGTAAACAAGCCAAAATGTCAAACGACGGTCCTCCGAATCTGACAGAGCCGGTATTTGATATTTACTTAAGCAAAATGTTTTACTGTACGTAAATTATGATGTCCCCATTTACAAAATCAGTTTGCTTCATGCATTAATGACGGGTTAAATATTGAACAGTTAAGAAATGCATGCTGTTATTGCACACCTTCACCTTAGATGCCATTATTGATGAATTCTCGTCTATTTTGGAGTAGTTTGAGTGAAAAGGGATATAATTTAACAACTAAACAATTTAGCTATATAATAAAAGGGTTATTGAACTTATAAAGGTGAATATTGGCACTCGTTGGCTGTCAAAATGCACTCGCAAGCTCGTGCATTTTTACAGTCAACTCGTGCCAATATTCACCAATATTAGTTTAATAACCCCATAATATCAAGGCACTACATTGTTATAACGATACCATCTCAATGAGATATCAATTCGTTATAGCGAGATAACTAAGTTGACATCGTTATTATCGTAGATAATAGGTCATAACATGGTATAATGATATCTCGTAATAGCGAGATAACTGAGCTGCAATCACAATCATAGATATAAGGAATTATATTAATTATTAGTTCAAATTTAGTGTGAGAGTTAGAAAAATCATTGAAAACATGGTGGTATTTCTGGTTATTGGGTCAAATGCTGTCTAACGTGTTTCATACCGATTGTAAGGCCGTTCTTGGCACACTGATTTTGACTACGGATATCTCCATTTAAGAGCAAGATATAGGGTGACCGGTCGACAGGGGATGTTCACTCCGTCTAGCCATCTGACCCCATCTCTGATATATCTAGGGATTCGTGTTTGCCCAACTCTGTATTTTGTATTGCTTATAGGAGTTATCAGATTGATCATTGTTAGTTATATTTACCGTTCATCTAAACTATATAATACATTCTTGACATTCCTTAAGTACAGTGTCAAATTGTCATTTTCTTTTCGTTGCTTTCTGCATTAAATGCACATTAATTAGTTTACATCATATCGTATATACAATGCAAGAGCAATACAAACATTGTATGAATATTAACTACACTGTATAATAAATGTCGTTTTCGAAGACATGATATGTTTGTACTCCATTTTTAAAGATGACGTCAATAAAACCACTGTGGATCTCAAGACGGAAGTTAAAGAATCTCAAGTTGATCAAAAGAAGCTCTCCTCTACTGTGTCGGATCTGGAGGTGTTCCGAATTAATATGTCCATGAACGAAAATGGTAAGGTCGTGTTGTGAGAATTGATATTAAAATAGACCTGTAAGATAATGTCCCCACCCCCGAAAAGATTTTTTTATTTCATTTTCATTTTAAGCAGAATATCATGTTATAAATTTAAAATAACAAAATGAAACCTGGCATAATCTATAGCACTATGCAGTTGCAACAGTTACAGGATAAGTAACTGTATGAATAACATGATATATGATTATATAATAACCTAAGGATAACCCATAAAAGCTTTAAGATCTTGGAGTTCCCATGGGGACGAGTTGTGTTCCTTTGTTGGCTGGCCTGTTTTTGCATTCATGTGAAGCAGAGTTTGTTCAGAGGCTTCTACGTGGGAGGAGATGGTATCTTGCTGTGGCCTTCGGTTCGGCGTTTGGATGTGTCGGTGACGTTTGGTCTGTTGGCGATGGTAGCTTTCGTTCGTGTGTCGATTCGGTATGTCCCTGTGGGCTCGGGGTGGAGGACACCACAGAGTCGTCTGCTTCTGTTTCATACTTAAATATTTTATTGAAAGTAGACATTAACGGCAAACTGACAACTCAACTGTGTGACAAACGGGGTGATCTCAGCTTCTCCATCGTCAACTTCCCATATTTATGTAGCAATATTCCATTATCACCTGCATATGGTGTGTGTGTCTCTCAGCTGGTTCGATGCGCAAGAGCTTGTTCTGCGTGTGGTCAGTTTTTGAATCGAGGCAAGCTACTGACAAACAAGTTGATGGTACAGGGGTTTCAACAGTTTCGATTGAAGTCAGCATTTCGCAAATTCTATGGTCGTTATAACGATCTAGTTCGTCAATGCAGCTTGTCATTGGGTCAGGTGATCTCTGACGTGTTTCATACCGATTGTTAGGCCGTTCTTGGCACACTGATTTTGACTACGGATAACTCCGTTCACGTGATCAGGATATAGCGCTCACAGTGGATGTGACCGGTCGACAGGGGATGCTTGCTCCTCCTAGGCACCAGATCCCACCTGTGGTGTGTCCAGGGGTCCGTGTTTGCCCATATTGTATTACTTATTGAAGTTATGAGATTGATCACTGTTCGTTATCATCACCTTTGGCAGAAAAACTTTAAGGCCAAACAAGGTAAATAACCGTTAAACAGTTTGAGTTTATATGCATTCCATTAGCAAATTGCTATGTTGAATCAATTTTTACAGGTACATGTACTTTGAATAATGTTGAAGTTTATTAATGCGTATTAAACTTCCCATATTTTGTGTTGTGGTCAAAGTCATGTACAGTTGTCAATTGTTGGTTGTAGAAAATAATACATACGACTATAAGAGCTTTTGGACTGTAGTAGTATAGACTATTAAATACTTGATACACTCGTAACATGTAGCCATAAAAATTGTATCTGATACTCAGGAAAAAAAATACAATTGATTTGAACGATTTCAAAAATTATCTTTAGACTACATGTATAATGTATTGACAAATAAAATGTATTAGGCTTGTCCCTAGTACTGGGGAATCCTTCGGGTATCTAAATGGTAAATGTGCAATGGGTATAAATATGAAGGTAAGTTCTACGTCACGAGTGCTTGCACGGAGCTCCGGTTAGGGAAAATCCCCGCTTCGGTGCAACACCCTCTTTTGTTTTTTCTCATTCACTGTTAACACAACATAGAGAACATATTAAACAAGCATTCAAAAACAATATCCACGAATGCACAAGTAATTCATATAAATATATTCGTCAATACAACCTCGCATTGGGTCGAATGCTGTCTGACGTGTTTCATACCGATTGTTAAGCTGTTCTTGGCACACTGATTTTGACTACGGATAACTCCGTTTACCTGATCAGGATATGGGGCTCACGGCGGGTGTGACCGGTCAACAGGGGATGCTTACTCCTCCTAGGCACCTGATCCCACCTCTGGTGTTTCCAGGGGTCCGTGTTTGCCCAACTATCTATTTTGTATTGCTTGTAGGAGTTATGAGATTGATCACTGTTCGTTATCTTCACCTTGCATATATCACAATCTTGATAATAAATAAGTACAATAATAGACTATATATACATTTAACCCAGAGGTTTTGACACGATCCCCTGGTATTAAACTGTGGTGTCAAGGGGTTTAATTTATTTGAGATTTTAAACATTGACATCACGTGTCAGGGATGTATGTCTTCTTGAAGAGGAATCTTATTTCTTAAAGAAGAATTATATTTCTTAAAGAATAATCTTATTTCTTAAAGAAGAATTATATTTCTTAAAGAAGAATTATATTTCTTAAAGAAGAATCATATTTCTTAGAGAAGAATTATAATTCTTAGAGAAGAATCATATTTCATAAAGAAGAATTATATTTCTTAAAGAAGAATCATATTTCTTAAACAAGTATTATATATCTTTAATTTCATAAAGACGAATTATATTTCTGAACGAAAAATTATATTTCTTAAAGAAGAATTGTTTCTTAAAGAAGAATCACATTTCTTAAAAAAGAATTATATTACATCATGTGTTATGGCTGTTCGTCTTAACACTGAATTATATTTTGTCATACTTCAATCATCACTATATTGGAAGTGAAAAAAATTGCCGTGTAGTCGGAATTGTTGAAGAATAACACCTTGGACTCGAGATTTTGTTGGGAAAACCTCACCCCTCATCTTAGAGACCGGGAGGTTTATTCTCCAACAACTTCGCAGGCATTACTTCTTTTAAAACTATTGAAGTAATATTCAGAATTTGGAAATTTTTATATAATATAATTGATATAATAGCAGTCATCTATACCCCTTTCTTTCTTTCAGCATTGATGAAAAATGATGTGAAACAAAGTAACACATGTGTGACCGGTAGTATTCTGATGTGTTCCAGTATTTATGAAATAGGCGGAGCTCAAACTAGGGAATATTACGAAGTTTATTCATCTGTTGTGTTTACGCAATGCATACAGTCACGCACATATAATCTCGCACGCATCTACATTTCTAACTTCCATGACTTCAGAAATTGCATGTGAAACTGTAACAAAATGAACGTTTGCCTTAATTTGTATCAAAAATGGTTCATATCAAATTTACAAATACTAGTAGTTAACAATTTCACATGTAAATAATACACATACCTCCTTGCGCCCATATTCGTACGCACAGTCGTCAACACACCAAAACACCTGCTCAATGTATTTCTCGCAAAGTTACCTCTCAAAACAGAAGAGTCGCAGACTCGTAGCTAATTCGTTCATGAAACATTTCAAGTAGGATAAACAAACTTTTTACTGCAGTAACAACATGATTAATTGAATCATTAAATTCCTCGTATTGAATTGTTATATGCATCTGCTATGTCCATTAGAAGTGAGGATGGGATAGAGTGCAAGAGCGGTCAAACAGTGTTGTCGTATTTTGTTCATACTCTCTCGATGGTAGCTAACAACCACTGCAAGTTCAGAAATTCAGCTTTCAGCCGCAATCTTATAATTTTATAGTACAAAAATAGAATTAATATCGAGTATTGATTTTGGGAATAAAAAAACAGATATAATAATGAGTAATTTACAACTGATTCGTTGTTTCTAAAAACTTGTACTTCACTAAATCCTGTGAATGGTAAAATTGCATGAATACCATTAATGCTTCAAAAACACGCCCTATGTCATGTTGATTGTCGCAAGAGATAAGTGATGAATATTAGATACGATTTATTAATTGAGTAGCTACATGCATTTACCGCTTTAAAAAAATCCAAAAATCAATTGACTACTAATTTACATGTATATAAAAACTTTAATTCCAAACTTAGACCACAGATACATAAAATAGGGAAGGGTCCGGACCTTCCCCCACTTGTTTTAACAGTTCATATGTCCTTATTTTACATGCAATGTTCGATACTTTCCCAATGAACAACGAAATAAATATTGCCCGAGACCCCCCCCCCACCCCCACCCCCCTCGCGTTTTTGAATACTACATGTAGTATGGAATGTTAAGAATGTAGGATAAAAAGTAATGAATTGAGTCCATGTACTGAAGGACGAATGCTGCCCACTCCCCATGTAGGGTTTTGAAGTTTGGTCAAATAGAACATTTCTAGGTTTTGTTCGATTGCCCTCCCCCTACGATTTTGGATTTTGAAGTTTGGATAAAAAAAAAAGTTTTTTTGGTTTTTTTTTTAAATTCTTTTCTTTAGTTAATTGTTTATCAAGACATTTTTAGAAGATCAACTTCTAACCCACCCACCCCACCTTTGAAAAAGGATGCTACGTGTCTGTCCTGTGATATGTGAGATGAAATAAAATACAACTTATAAACCACCTAAAATCTTAAACAAAATATAAAGATGTGTTCATTATATTTTTCATTTGAAAGAACGATGTATTCATTTGAGACGATAAAAATGAAAACAAATGTTGATAAATTGCAGATATAACCAGAAAGGTGGGCTTCACTGTCGGAGTGTCGTCTTATAACAGCACCTGGAACAGCGGTACGTTAGTGTTTCCACGTGTCGTGTACAATATAGGAGGAGGATACGACCCAAACACCGGAGTCTTCACAGCCCCTGTCGATGGACACTTCGTCTTCTTTGTCAACGTGCAATCTTTTTCGTCCAATTCTATACATACATATTTAGTACTTAATGGGACCCCCAAAGTCCAAACTATGGCTTATAGTGATTACACGTCAGGACCAAACCTGGCAGTGTTAAGACTCCATAAGGGAGACAGAGTGTGGGTTAAACATTATGCCGGTACAGGTTATTTTACACAAGGCGATGCTCCTATAACAACTTTCTCAGGGTTCCTCATATGAAATAAAGACATTTTACATGATACTAACGTCTATAGTGATTTCTATATCAGCATACGCGAATCTAGAAATGGGTCATGACCCCAGGAAATAGAGTGTGGGGTCAATCATTATCATGGTAACGTTTATCATACAGAAATTAATACCTTAGTCTCCGGATTTATCATATGCATTGTTAATATTTAGGTAAACTGTTAATGTTAAGGACTTATATCACTGTATTTGGTCAGGACTATATGTATATGTATGTACTTAAAGACATTAAATCTTGTCAAACTGTCTCTGATTTAACTCTACTGCATGATCCGACTCGTGTAATGTGTTGAGGATCTTAACGAGTGCTTATGGAATATGAAATTTATGAACTGAGTTACCGGATTCAATATTTCCCGAGCGTTTGCACAAATGTAAGATTCCATTTATTACACAACTATCATTAAACGCACATTTTAATTTACTGTATATTTCACTACCCGAATATCACAGAAATGTTTTTGTTTTCAATTCGATTGTGACGTCGTCACTACGTCAAGGTTTGAAAAAAAAAACCACAAAATCCTCTTGGAACAACCTTGGTAACATAATCATGAACCTGTGCTACGTAATGGTTATCTTCTAGCATCCGAGTAATATTCACATTATCAAATAGATGGGCGGACGGTCCTTCTGTCATCAGTGTGCGGAGCGCACGAGTGAGAGAAGGACCGCCCTTCTCTTTGATGTGAATTTTACGAGGATGCTAGAAGATAACCGACTTGTACGAAAGCCCAGAAGGCTCATTCGAAATTCCAAATACGAGATTCGAAATTCAAAATACGAGATTCGAATTTCGAAATTCAAAATCCAAATTAACCAATCAAAGTGTAGATCACAATAGATTAAAGGTTAGAGGGTACATGTATAGAATAGAATAGAATATGATTTATTTCCAAATTAGGGCCCTCTCGGGCATACAGCATACATGATTGTTAACATTTCAATGTGCAATGACGATAAAAAGAAAAACAAAACAAGAGTAAAATATGCACTATTAGTATGAACAATGTTCATACATGAGACATTTGAACATGATAATACTTATTTGTATTATATGTAAGTACATATAAACTTAAATGACAGAAAACTTATTCTTCTAATATGTTTACCAAACAACGAAACATTATTTGTTAAAACTATAAATCAAATTTCCTATAAATAAGTTTCCTGAAACATAAACAAAAGATAAAAAGAAACGACATATATTGTACAGAAATATTTATTCATGGTTCGAATTTCCTCCATTGTTTACACACAGGCGTCTATAAAAGATGGAAAGAGTGGGAAAGATATTTGCATATTAAGTATCGTCACTTCTATCAACACCCTCCCCCTTCTGATTTTTTTGCGGCGATAATTTCTCCGAAATGTGCGGATTCCTTGTCTATCACATTCCTATTTCGATTTATATTTAACGTTTCACGCTTTTTGCAAGCTTTCTACCGGTATAATAGGACTACTATGTTTTGAATTTCCAACATATCAAATAATTATCGGTATAGTAATCGCTGGATATATTCTGATAATTTCACCGAACAAAAACAAAAACAAAAAAAACAACACTTATTTGTCATTATAATTTCTATGCACCACTTTTGTTTCCATTAAAGATTCATATTTGTATTAATTTCGCAATTCGTGTTTTGTAACGATATTGTGGCTGGGTGAATGCTTTAAATTAATATCATTTTGCATTCCTAGTCAAGATGCAGTATATTTACTAGGCATTTTTTCTGTATTTATCTATAGGACTCCTATTTTTTCGTGAATTTAAATAGATGACAAGTTTTTTTACAGCTTAAATCATGCTCTATGTTACGATTTAATAGAAACAAACAACTCAGATTCAGATTCTTTTATTTGTTTGAGCCAGCTGACTCATCAGAGTACCAAGTACAATGATAATTACCCTGGATTGATAGAAATATTTTGACATAAATCATGTCATTATATGCAAACAAACCTGTAGCAAGTCAGGTTCATAGAAAGCAGGATCAGGGGTGGTGGAGGTGGGGAACCAGGTCGAATAATGACGAATACACCTCAAATAGTACACATTGAATTATCTTAAATGGAATTGAAGGTTATATGAAGAATATTAACTAATGACACCCCGTGGCAATGGATTCTGATTTTAGATTAATATATACCATTTTTTCTGCTTGAATGATCATATTCATAGAATTTATTTTCGAAGAAAATAACTGTACAGTTTGAAAATAATCCAAAATAACTCAAAATCAGCCTTTTTATATTGAATACCCTTTATATCCAGTAAGGGTAGTCATGAAAGGACCTATTTTGATTTATTTTGGACTTATGGGGTATGCAAGTCATTGCTGATATGCATTAAAGAGATGTTCAACAAACATACTTATAATTCAACTCATGTAGCTTATTCGGGGGGGGGGGGGGGGAGTCTGAACTCAAGCACCTGGGAACTAAACATTATAATGTAATTACTGGTATTGATTATCGTGTGTTTAACCAGACCAGTAGCCGGCCAGCAATTTCAAAAAGGGGGAGGGGATATGAAAAGTATTTAACTGGGAAAAAACACCTATTTTAGTGTTTGACCACTGAAATATCCACAGGCACCTGAAGTATCGACACTACTACCAACCCCCCTACCCCACCCCACCCCCCATTCATTTTGATTTATTTTGCGGCGATAATTTCCCCGAAATGTGTGGATTTATATAATCGTTTCACGCTTTTTGTAAGCTTTAGAGGGTATAATTTCTAATGGTTGAAAAAACCGTAAAACGCCCATAGCGATGAAAATCGACAAGGGATCCACACATTTCGGAGAAATTATCGCTGAAATAAAAAATTCAAAAAAGGGTGTTGGTATCGATACTTCAGGTGCCTGGGCAAAAAGCTTTCCCACCCATTCATTTTTTATAGGCGAATGTGTGTAAATAATGGAGGAAATTCGAACCAAGAATAAATATTTCTCTCCGATCTATGTTGTCCTTTTTATAGTTGTTTATGTTTCAGGAAGCTTATCTACGTGCGTCATTACCACAGAACACTAGTTTATCCATGTTTTAAAGAATAATATCTTATCCCATTGACTCAGATTCATAATGTACAAACATGTACATATGTACATGTTCTAGAAATATAATCGTAGGAACTGGTAATTTTTTCTGTAATATTAATAGAAGGGTTCTACACTATATCACCCCCTAATAGATATTAGGAGGTGATATAGTATAGACTCCTACTATCATTATATTACAGACAAAATTACCGGTTCCTGTGGTATAATATTCATGAATGAGTGGGATAAGCATCTTCGCTAACCAAGGGTTTTCGGAGTGGACCGAAAACAGATAGCGAATATGTGGGATAAGATAATTTTTAAAACGTGTATAAATTAGTATTCTGTTGTAATGATACATGTAAAAAGATACAACATAGATCGGAGAGAAATATTTATTCATGGCTCGAATTTCCTCCATTGTTTTTATATAGATAAGTACAATTTTCTTGATCCATACACCCACAGCCTCGGTGAACGTCCAGGAAAGGCTACGTTCCTTGTAGATCTCATAATGAAAGTAGATAAAAAATGAAACATTAAAAAAAATGAAATGGATTAAGATGAAAATGAACAATGAAATTAATAGAAGAATAAAATAGGCCTACATGAAAACATAGTAATAAAAGTGTTGCCTCTGAAACCACAGACACCTAAAGTATGGATATTACTACCCTCCCCCCTTTTTTTTGATAATTTTTTTGGTGCAATAATTTCACTGAAATGTGTGAATTCCCTGTCTCTCTCATCCCTCTTTCAATTTATGTAATCATTTCACGCTTTTTGTGAGCTTTAGATATTGACCTTCTACCGATATAATAAAAGACAAGGAATTCACACATTTTAGAGAAATTATTGCCACAATAAAAAATTATCCAAAAAATGGAGGGGGGGGTAATGTCCATACTTCAGGTGCCTGTGCTGAAACTCTAGAGGATGAATTATACTAGTACTTAACCTATAGGGCTGCACAGTGTTCGGCGAGACTTCGCGAGATTTCGTTTCTGGAGATAAACAAACATGTCGAGTGTCACACGATACCTAGTGCGATGACGTTTTCGATCTTATACTGGGGATATTACATAGTGAGAACAAAGTGTTTAGTATCAAATCTTGAATAACTGTTCATTAAGATCTGTTGTTAAGATTGCTTACGTAAAAGAGATGTACTATGTCTGTGGTAAAACACGAAACTCAAGGATCCATGCGAGACTGAAGCTACAGAGTCAGCTGCTACGTATGTTATTTTAGTCCTTTGAGAGGTATAATATAGATTTTAATTAACAAGAAACTAATTTCTTATTTCCAATTATTCTAAAAGCTATGTGATGAAGTTTTAAAGGTAAGAAAAAAACATACACCCCTCCCCCCTCCAGCCAAATTTCAACATGAATTAAAATTATCCGCGGCTAGCAGGTTACAGTTATTGTCAAACCCTGAGTATGCATATCAGTATTCAGTTTCTTCTAAAGAAAACTACTATAAAGGTGACTGACTCGGACTAAATTAATTTATCAATAATCATGGAAAACAGCACAATCCATAAAATTTTGTGAATGGGCATAAGAAAGAACAAATCACTGCCCAACTGGCATTATATTCTATGGTTTTTGTATTTACACAAAGAATAAATGATAGCAAATATCAGTAAAATATAATTGAAGAAAGCTAACAAATAATTAAAGGGAAAAATGTATTATGTATTTGTATTATAAAACTGTCTTGATCCCAGCTAGTACATTTGTTTGATCTTTGTTTATAAAATGAAGACAAACTAGTGATTTATTATTAAGAGTTTGCAAATATTATATTCATATTAAGCAATAAAATCATTATCATAATTGAAAACCTCATATAACTTTTTTTAAATTCTACTTTTCAAAATGTATTCATTTCAATTATTAGATGTATATTAATGTTTTGAAAACAGATGTCGGACAATCATCGATGTAAGATCTTAAGTCTGTACCACCTCGGGCTCAACAAACCAAAAAAAATGGACTCTATTCCTTGCACTGTGCAGATAACTGAATTGTCAACAACAGGTAATCACATTTTGATGGGTTACTGCTAAGCTTTACATGTAAGAAATGTCAATATATATCATAAGATTTGGTTTCTTATAAATAAGTGCTTCTTTTTTTATGTCAGCATTTTATAAGATTATTCTGTTTCAATCTTCAACAGCAATGGTTTGGAAACTGGTTCCTGACCACCTGTACCCATAGACTTGGTGTGTCTACTGTGAAGGATCTGATTTCAAGCCATGACTCTCTATCTACTTCATAACCACAAGACAGGCACTAGTTATTGATAGACTTGTAATTTCATGTCATTGCCAAGAATATATTGTACAATTTGTGTGTCATAAATGATCAAATACTACCACTCTAGAGGAAAAATCAATTAAACGTAGGCTTGACTTATGTACATAAGTATCTACATTAAATTGTATGAAAAGAAAATACATGGTGTTGAAGACTTTTATTTTATTTTTAATACTTAATCTGTATTTGTATATCATAAGATATTAAAATTAACAAGAGCAAAGCAGCTTTCATAATCTGCCCTGAATTCGTTAATCCAGTGTCACTTTTCACAATCCAATAAACCACCAAGCAGTAGGCCCATTATCTTCAAATAAAATAAAAGAAAAAAAATCACTGTAAATAGAAAAGAAGTATAATGTACAAGGGTACAAGGAAATAATAAAAAATGCATTGTGGAAATGAAACTGCAGAATTCAGTTAAATATATGGAAATGAAGAATTGCATATCCCTTCCATTGTTAGATTCAAGTATATTTTTCTGCATCTGCACAACTGTTACAAATATAGTTTGAGATTAAAAGATTGATTGATGTCTGAAAAAAAATCTAAATTCTGGTCTGGATGGGCCAGAAACAAATCAATGCATGAAAAGTTGTGTTTTCTACATGGGATATACTTTGATGGTATCTAAATATTGATATTGAATAAAAGTTAATCACAGAGCTACATGTACATGTATTAATGATTATATTGCTTTATAGAATTATTTGGATCAACATTCATCAAATTTAGTTTCGTAGGTAGGGGTCTAAGTGAAAATACTTACACGTGAATTAATGTAGCAATTTTAGTGTTTTGTCATACATTTAAAATTTTGCCCTAATTCTTAAATGTGACATTCACAATATCCGAAACCCACATGTGACACCACTCAGTCAAAAGGTATTCTTCATAATCATAATTCTGACATGTGTTTTAGATTCATTTAGGTCATGCTAATGATGCTTTGGATTCTGGTATGAAACAAGTTTTACACAAGATTTCAGAATTGAAAACGTGCAAATGATGTAAAACATGAGATTCTACCGTTACATGGAAATTTTAAGGTAAAATATTTATGAACGCATATATACATAAATTTGACAGACCACATGTTTATTGCATCTCCATGGATAAACTCGATGAGAGTCTAATAGACCAGTTAATATTATTATTAAGCTTGTCATCAGTACCGTATGCTGTATTTCATAGATCCCATCTGTCTTCTCCCATATCATTGACGGATCCAGTATTTCCGAGGGGGGGGGGGGGGGCATGTAAAAGTTAAGTTATGAAGTATTAGCCAAAATACTCAGCCATCTTGGGTGCCAAATCTGGAGTTTTCATCTATATATGCCAGTAATGCCTTTGTGGCGGAAGAAAAGGGGGAGGGTTAACAATCCGCCACTTTATGAAAGTCGAAACTATTAAACAGCTGTTAAATGGTGAAGAGGGGGGGGGGGGGGTCTTTATCCTTCACACCATCCTTAAACAGCTATTGCTTCTGTTGCTTTCAGTCATCTCTGCAAATGTAAATGTATATTTACGAAATATTTATTCCTGTAAATAAGTGTTTTGACATCGATTGTTTACATTAGCACCTGCATTGTTTTCCCCGTTTTTTCGCCAACCCGGGAGTAGATAGGATCCTGGACATCTTACATGTTTTCCGTAAACCAAGTTGACAACATGCAAACACGAATAAAAAGTTATGATCGTTTCTTTTAACTTAAATAAGCCAATTCATAGTTTATTGCTATGTTGAGAAATGTGTTCTTGTTTCCGGAAGTTCTCCACCGGAAGCGAGACTGTGCGAGACTCTGTGGCCCTATGGCCTACATTTTTGCAGTTACTCCCCTTACACCGGAAGTTGGGGGGGCGCTTACGATTGCGGTCCTAAGCTTCACAAAAATAGTATTAACAAATAGTGTATAGTAAAGCTTACGTTTCAAAATTCTATAGTATACCAAGTTTTAACAGGTTGTAATATATTTATGACAAAAACAAGGTTTAATTTCTTCGATTTCATGGAGAAAACTTTTTAAAGTATGCACTTCGTCAAATTGTAGAGTTGGGGAAGGGGGAGGGGGTGTTATAGATGTATTTGACGTTTATTTCTGTTCAAATTATGCAATTAATACCAAGGATTTCAATAATAATCTGTTTTAAAAACAACAAACACCTAGAATTAAAAGCACAATGAAAGCATGTGATACAATCAGGCACGTGACATCGTTTATGGGGGGTGGGGGTAGGGGGAGAAGTTGACTTCATCAATAATGCATAAAAGTTCTTGACAAGTGAATTTCAAAAATGATAATAATTATAGTGATAATCCAAAGCTCAAGAAGGAATTGAAGGCGGCAAGAGTTGCTCTTTCAGTTCCATTCATTGGTTAAATTTCACATTTCCACTACCATTCACGACAATGCTGGGTTTTTTTTAAAGAAGGGTGGGGGGTCTATCCGACTATATATTTATATCTGCACGTAAAAATAATGCAATAATAAGAGGAGGCAGACCCATTGTTGCTACAAGCCTAATGATTCTTTTTGTGCTCATTTGAGTAATTGAAGTGCAAGAAGAGGTGTAAGTTGATGTACACAAAATCTAACTTTCAAAAGATTGAAATACACGCGAAAAAAATAGTTTAACTAAAATATTAAACTAGAGATACCAATTCAAGATATTTATTGACACCTAGTGTACATTTAGCAACAAGTAGTTTTGTTCAGTGTGAAACGATAAATTGACAATGTACATGTATGCGTTTGGGGTGAGGATGGGTTGTGAGTGTGTGTACTGGTTGTCGAAAATATTGATAAAAATTAATAATGAAGAATTGCTGATATACTAAGGACATCATGATTCTGATCTAAAGAAATCGAGGACTAGGTAATATTTACATACTTTATTACATCATGACCATACATTGCTTGCTAGAAAACCTCACAAGGGACACATATAAATGTAATTAGTAAAATAATTGGTTCAATTATACCATTTTTAAGTCATTACACTTAATTCTTACAAAAATTCCTTAACTGGCACTTGATTGCAATCAGAAATTGTAAATCTTCTATTTATTCCTTATATGACACCGTCAACTGAGGACCGCAATTTGCTGAGCGCCCTCTGTAATCAGGGGGAAATAACTCGCATAGCGTTATGAAAAATATAGGCCATTGATTAGTACTTAACTGAAAAAAAGCAAACTAGAATTAATTGTTGGAGGGGTATCATCGGTATAGGCTTCATATACGATTTCAATTTAAGGTACAGTGTATATTATAAGGTGTATTCGTCATTATTTGACCGGATTACCACACAATACGGAGTTAAATTAGTGGGAGCTGGAACAAGTTTTCTGCCCCCTCCCTTCCCGCTTTCTACGGGCTTGTCTTTATGCTAATCATACATCATAACATTTATAGCTTTAAAAGAAATGTTTCGTTGTTTGGTAAACATATTAGAAGAATAAGCTTTCTGTCATATTTTAAGTTTATATGCATATATCCTCTAACCTTTAATCTATTGTGACCTACATTTTGATTGGTTAATTTGGATTTTGAATTTCGAAATTCGAATCTCGTATTTTGAATTTCGAATCTCGTATTTTGAATTTCGAATCTCGAATGGGCCTTCTGGGCTTTCGTAGGTTAGAACAACCGAAGTCTCCAATATAAACCACAGACAATCGACCATTAGTCCCAAATTTTTCTTTTACAAAAATTTTTTTTTTCGACTTTAATACACAATAAAATATGTACCATCAAAATATTCCGTTACGTCATATATTTATTCATCAAGGGTAAAATACATGCACTGAGGAGAAAAAACGTACGTAAAGTTTAGTTATACTTTTCCTTCATATTATTTCTTATTCCGCATTAAGTCTACGGACTGGGTTTTCTTTTTAACTGAATTTACAATGTATCAAGATTTTCACAAACATACAATTGAATGAGAAGACGAATTTGATTTAATTAGTTATATAAAGGTTGTTTATAGAATATCTAACTGTGCTTTCGGTGTTGCCTGTGAAGTATTCAGATTATTTTCAGAGAGAATAGAGTTGTGACCCAAGTTTCTGCTTTTTCCACCCAAAAAGAGGGATGAAGGCCCAAAATAACAAAATAATTACTTTTTAGCCCACCTGAGCTGAAAGCTTAATTGACCTTTTCTGATCGCCTGTTGTCCATCGTCTGTCCGTCCGTCCGTTTGTCTGTAAACTTTTTACATTTTCTACTTCTCCAGAACCACTGGGCCAATTTCAACCAAACTTTTCCAAAAGCATTCGTGGGTGAAGGGATTTCGTTCAAATGAAGGGTTTGTCCCTTTCAATGGGGAGATAATCACAAAATAGCAATAATAGAGTGAGGTCATTTAAAAATCTTCTCATTAACCACTGGGCCAAAAAAGCTGAAATTTAAATGAGAGCTTCCTGGCATAGTACATATTCAAGTTTGTAAACATCATGGCCCCCGGGGGTTGGATGCGGCCACAATAGGGGATCAAAGTTTTACATACAAATATATAGGGAAAATATTTAAATCTTCTTCTCAAAAACTAATGGGCCAGGAAAGTGGAAATTCACATGAAAACTTCCTGACATAGTGCAGATTCAAGTTTGTCAAAACCGTGGCCCCCGGGGGTAAGATGAGGCGACAGTAGGGGATCAAAGTTTTACATATAAATATATATGGAAAATCATTAAAAATCATCCGAAAAATCACCCGGTCAGAAAAGTTTACATTCACATGAAAGCTTCCTGACATAGTGCAGATTCAATTTTGATCAAATCATGGCCCAAGGGAGTGGGTTGGGGCCACAATAGGGATCAAAGTTTTACATGCGAATATATAGGGAAATATTTAAATATGAGCCAAGGTGATTCAGGTGAGCGATGTGGCCCATGGGCCTCTTGTTTAAAAAATCCAATCAAACGTCCAACTTCTGAAATATCCACCTAGATCCGCCACTGAATTGATAAATGCATGAAACTTGCACTGATGCTTAATATCGATGGAATAGATTGATCGATTGTGTATTGTTTGACGTAACTCTCGAGAATTTTTCACTCCTAAATACGGAGACTATGCCAGGCGCTTATGGCCATTGAGCAGGAAGTGATCTTTATCGTTCCACACCTGCTGTTACACGGGACCTCGGTTGTTACGGTCTCCTCCGAAGGACCACCCCTTTAGTTGCCTCTTACGACAAGCAAGGGATACTGAGGACCTATTCTAAACCGGATCCTCACGGGATACAATGGAATAGGAAACTTCGAGGTTATTCAGGGTCAATATTGATTTTTTTCCTAACATAATTTTTCTCAACCCACCCCTTCATTTAAACAAAGAGAAGGATATGTTATTAGATATTGACACCCTGTCTGTTGTAACATTTCATAGGGTTGTTTTAATTAGTTGTATAAATAATGAAACTAATAACAAGCACGTAGAGTCGTGTGTGAGAGGGGGGAGCGGTGCCCCCATTTTTTAAAACAAAATTCATTTTTCATTATCTTTACATGCAAAGATAGTTATTTCAACAGGCAAAGTAAGATACATTGGATAACCCCTTCTTAATTCTGTGTACATGTAGTAGTACTGAATGGTAAGGCTGGATGTTTGAACTCATGAACCCATGTGTTAGAGGATAACCCCCCCCCCTCCTTTCCTCGATAAATTTTGAAATTTGAAGATGTTTTTGATAGAGGTTTTTTTAAAAAAAAAATAAATAGCTTTACATCCACCTTTCCTTCGATTTTAGGATTTTGAATATTGAGCAAAATTAGCCGTAGATCTGTAGATCTCTGGAAATACATTAGGGCAGATCCCAGAGAGCTATAGATCTACTTTTAGGGCAAAATAAGATTGTGAGATGCTTTTTATTATGAATTGTCTTATGATTTATCTTTTTTTATTTCATTGTGAATTCTTTTAAACAATTTTCAAGTCAAGTTCTCCTCTGGCTGAAATCTAATTTTAAAATAAATGTATCCCCCCCTCCTTTTTTTCAATTTTCAAGATGGAGCTACATGAACGCCATTGCAATGACGACTATTATACACTAGGTTGATAGCTTATGTACATTGTATAACATGACAATATTTGTATTCTACGAAAGATACTAGGTCTAGTACATTGGAGAGATCACAAAAATAAAATCATTCAATGTTAAAAAAAAACAAACTAATGGTATGGGGGTGTATCAAGAGACGGATGTGGATACGCTCTCTGTCTGTTATTATGTATACGGTATCCATTAATGAGATATCGTTGAAAGTCAGGGTGTTACATCGAGGAATAATGAAACATAATGTAAAACTTATACGGTACCAATTTTGATGCACCAGAAGCGCATTTCGACAAATAATGACTCGTCAGTGATTCTTCAAGCCGAAACTTTGGGGGAAAAAACCTTGTAAGAGCTAAAAGGAAAACTAGAACGCCAAAAACTGGCGCCAAATTCGTCCAAGGATCAGAGCTATGCATGAGGGAGACTCTAAACTCTAAAATTATCCCAGATTAATTTACATATGTTGTAAATTATGTTATTTTTAGAGTAAGGGCGTTAGAGAGAATGAACCAGAGAGAGAGAGAGAGAGAGAGAGAGAGAGAGAGAGAGAGAGATTAGGGAAACTAAATATGACAGTCCAGGACTAGGAAAGTACGAGTTGTTTCCTATTGAGAAACATTTTGGAATGTGATATATGATTAGTGTAAATTGTATAACGTATAACACTGTTTGAAGTACTGATACATGTACTGGATACTAGTGTGTAAAATATACTTATCATGAAAGCACATATATTAAAATACTGTACAATAAAATTACTACAATGAGTTGTTCGTAGTGGTCTTTTGCTTTGATATATTTTGTGTATATTACTCCATTGCAAGAATGATGCCATTTGTCAATCATACCCCTCCCCCCCCCCCCCTTCATGACTGAAATAACATCAAGGTAATGTAAATATTTCGTCAATGATGATGGTAACATTGTACAGCTTTACGTAAAATATTTATGACTCTTAAAACAAGAATCTTGTCTTCAAATTGCCCATAATCCTCAATCATGAAGAGTAAAGATGAAATCAACATGTAACATAAGCCGTTTAATGCAAGGTTTTAAATTATCTTTATTTTTCATCATTTTTTAGAACTTACGCTTACGTAAATTGAAGTTTGAAAGAGAAATATCGGATTCAGTAAATGAAAACCCACTGAGATTGTACGTCATAGCCATTGGAATAAAGAAATTATGAGTCACATAATGTGCTTTTGCTTATATCATTTTTTCGGAAAAAGCATCAGGAAAAAATGTACCAAATACTGTTTATCTCAAATCTAGCATTTAAATGAAGTCTGCGAAAATGATAAGCGAATAAATAAAAGATTCAGAGATCTGATCCCGTTCTGCATTTCATTTCTTGATTTTCAAAATGAAGGACGTTCTTGGTTTGGCGTTCCTGCTGCTGTGTGCGGTACATATTCACGGCCTTTCAATACTCACTGGCAACAGTGGTCCGAATATTACTCAGCTAGATACGAATGACCTTGACTCCAAAAATGTTGACGTATTCAGACAACTTTTGAACCAGGAAACCATCATCAGAATAGGACTAGTGAAAAATGTACACGCATTGATGAAGGATATGATCATGATGAAACAAAGCCTAGAGACATTAGAATCTGCAAGTCAGAAAACTAACTTAGAAATGACAGACTTACGACGGGAAGTTGACAAGCTAAAACATGAAAACCAAAGACTTGAACTTGCAAACAGGGAGTATGATGAAATCTTTAACAATGTTAGGGGAAATTTCACACAGATCAACGAATATTTTCAGGATTTGGAGGAGAAAAGACAAGGTTTTGAGGCAAACATGAGTACGATTCTTGGAGATTTGAAAGTTGAAGTCCGGTATCTGTCAATCACTCTTCTTGATTTAAATAAACACACACTGGAAATTGACAAGGACATACCTAAAGTTATTGGAGATAAATATGATCAGTTATCCACAAGACTGAGCAATTTCATGGAGACTGTTAACGGTTCGCAAAATACAATTATAACTTCACTATTTGGTAAGTCAAATGTATTGTACTGTATTTGGTAACAATCAAAATCTTGAGTGATGACCAAACAAAATTAAACGTGTAACCATACGTTAACTATAACAACACATTTTTGACGATGGTAGGGTATTTTTTCGAGCTCGATCCTTTTCAGCAAGATTTTGTAAATTAATATACCTCATTGAATTTTATTGAATATTTTTATATACTTTCATAGCCCTGATTGCACAGATGTTGAGAAATTTTACCGAATGAAAACATCAAAGTATTGGCGGATATGTTGCGATTTTTATTCATGTCATTACCACCATGCAACCTGCACGGAGATTGGTTTCAATCAGTAACGTACACGTATAACTTAATGTTTCAATAACGTTCGAGATTAAATTAACATTAAAGAGATCAAGCTCTAGATCGCTCAAATAGATAAATAGAATAGGCATATTTTTGAAGAAGAGGAAGTTGAAGAGAATCCTTGAATTAGTGACAGGAATTATAAGAGCAATTCTCCGTAACGACCTAAATACTGCGGCACACACTGAAACATTTTGCATCGTAAATGCCATCATTCAAGAGAAATACATAAGAGCTTTCAAAAATATTAGCACGCTTATTCTGAAAAGTGACTTGTTTCCATAGTAACGGACTATATATATATATATAGAGAGAGAGAGAGAGAGAGAGAGAGAGAGAGAGAGAGAGAGAGAGAGAGAGAGAACAGGAAAATTGACGTTTAGGAAATTTTCACTTCAATTCAAAATATCACGAATGTTTGACAAGGGATTTTATGCTACATGTTGAGGAAATGTAATACGTTTTGACACCAACAGCGTGCGCGACGTCACTTGAGAATTTGGATAAATTTTGGCAGTTGTACTGTGTTCTTTGACCAACTCCTGAGCAAGAAGCCAGCCACATAAAGATAAGCAAACATCAATTCAAAAGGACTGCTTTACGTTTTCTGAAAAATAATTTTTCATGTTAAAAATTAAAAATATAACTTATCTAATGTTAACCAAAATGTGGACCGTCTGAATGCAAGATAAGAGCAATATCTTAGCCTTAATTATGTAAACAAAGATTCGGGTCTGTTTATGTTTACAAATAAACCGTTGAAATGCTGATTTTGTAATTTAAATCATATTAATTTTTATCGTCCCAAATCAAACTTGTAAATGACAGATACAAAAATCAAAGAGTATCTGGCATTTCATAATATAATTGGCATAGAAAATGTGAATTTGTTGAATTTTGCATATTGAGTTATCTCCCTTCGTGGAAGGGATAACAAATAGTAGTATTATAAACAGGAGGGAAAGGAAAATGTGTTCATTGGTATTTTAAACCTCTTTGACCATTATCATATATGTACCTGGATGTATACTAGTGTGAATGAGTTTGTAAATACACACTGGGTGTAGTAAAGAACGCTTCCTGATAAATAAACTTCATTGAATATGAATTGAAAGCTCAACTCCTGTCTTCATGTACCCGATTTACGCAGTTATAAATAATGTGGTCCGTTCTACATTTTCCCATTTGTTCGCAACCGACATTTTTATTCAACAAACATGGCTGCTACGAAGAGGGTATTCATGCCAGTCGGAAAACAAAAGTTAACGTAAGTACTGCTTGTAGTTTGATACATGGAATTATAATGTTGTAACATTACTTCACAATGACACGTTCCGTTTCTCAGTAAATGAGTGATCATGGTAAGGCATGCATATTCAATGTCATTTCATTGGCCGGGGTGGATATATATATATAATAAATATCTTCTGAATGTAGATAATGGTTTTCAGACAAAAGGAAGGTGTTGTAATCTTCTGAAAATATCTACTATATCTGATTGGTTTATCCAACATTGTCAATTTCACATAATTTTCAATTCTTAGGGTTAAGATCATTCTTAAAGAGGTACTCTACATCGTCATAATGGCTGACTTCATTTTTAAACATGGTCATGATGGATGGGAATGTAAATTTCAGCAATATTAGTATATTCATTTTAGATTAAATTGCATAACTGAGTAGCTCAGTAGGTTAGCACGTCGACTGCGGAACTGTTTATTTCAGATTGCTTTCTAGTAAAACTGTTTTTTAAATAAATAAAATATATATTTGAAAAGTTTTTAATTTCAAAATATTATTGTACATGTCCTCCACTTTCCATCCATATCGAATTTCTCTGGTGTAGCATACATCCTTAATTTTGATGGTGTCCCAAGTTTCTCGTCATGTATGTTATGAAAATTGCTCCTTATGAAAACGAAATTATCTCTCTCTTCATTCCCCCTTTTCTATTATATAATATGATGATAGTAATAGATTTGTGATGGATTGATAATAGAAATAATATGTAAATGAATTCTTTATATTTTGCGATTAATTTCGTTGAATTTTGACTCATTGCATGTTTCTTTTCTAGCAATAGGATCCATGTAAGGTCTGATGGAAAAAGAGATTATTGAGAATTCAAGTAACAACAATGATAAAGTAATAGTATGTGTATTTATTTGAAATAGTTGGTGCACCTGTATCATACGTGTACAGTCGTCCCACCGACAAAGCATATCTATATCAACAATAGACTATCCTTTCCCGTATTAATTATTTACTAGATACCTGTAATATTCTCAAGGTCTCTGATAAAAGAGGATATAAACATTTATTACTGCATCACGGGTACCTGTAAAGTGCGAAACGAAACGAAACCTACCGAAACGAAACAGATTGTATAACCGAACTCTTTTAATTATGATAATTAAAAATTGTGTCTCAGGCCCCTGTGAAAGTTACCACACATAAATATAATTCGCCTCCCCTTTAATGTATAAAGAGTTCGGTTATACAATCTGTTTCGTTTCGTTTCGGTGGGTTTCATTTCGTTTCGGTCTGTTTCGTTTCGGTAGATTTCGTTTCGTTTCGCACTTTCCATGTATCCCTGTATCACTTCCTAAATTAGTCAGTGCTAAGATTTGAAAATTGATAGAGATGTAGCTTTGTATCAGAAAGACATGGATATATATCAATAAACTTGCACAAAGATTACTTACAGGCAGAGCAGAAAGTGGGCGTGAATCATACATTAAGGTCACTTACAAAGATCAGTAAAAGTTGTCAGGATTTTTTTCTCATGCATGATACCATAACATCACACATATTGCGGGGTGATGGTGGGAGTCATCCAAGACCCTCAAATATTCAAAGTTAACTGGAGAAAAATTCTGAATTACGACATTTTCCCAGTAATCGTGAATGTATATACTGTAAATGGGTAAATGATTGCGGTGGTGTTAATTTCGCTATGTTCGCGGTCGGGGATTTTCCCGCGCAATTAAAACAACCCCAATTTTGCAAGTGTGACACAATACGTTTTGAACAGTTATAAAATTTGAATTCTGCGAAAATAAACCACCGCAATTAGATCAATATGAAGAACCCCGAACTTTTAGCACTGCAAAATTAAAACTTCTTAGAGTAACTATCTTTTTATGGTTTAAAACAATTTACACATGCCATGGACTACCCTTCACCCAATTCATCATATACAGCTTAGCCTGAGATTGCACAAAACATCATTGAACATTGAAGAAATGAAGGGAATAACAGAAATAGTATGGGTTTGGGTGTTGTTGCTTATTATTGTTTTGCGGAGGTTCCTTTCTGTTTGTTTGTTTGTTGTTGTTTTGTTGTTGTTTTGTTTTGTTTGTTATTTCGTATTTTGGTTAAATATTATATGGTAGCTTTATCACAAGCTGTACAAATATATTTCAGTTTGTTTAAATCATGGGTTCAGAGGCAAAGGTATACGTAGGACTACTATATGTATCATACATAGGAATACAGGAACAATTGCATATAATTATATTGAAATATGAATTATTGTAAATAATTTTTATATATATCAGGTGTAAATTTTATCAATAAATGTCAGATTTATATATTCACAAAGAATTGTGATATTTTGTATGGCATGTCAAACATTGCAATATTTGATCTTTTCCATTTGTATTGTATAATTTTCCATTTGTATTCTCTGTTTTCCATTTGCATTGTATAATTTTTCATTTGCATTGTATAAATTCCATTTGTATTGTATAATTTTCCATTTGTATTCTATATTTTCCATTTGTATTATATAATTTTTTTCGTTTGTATTGTATAATTTCCATTTGCATTGCAAAATCTTTCATTTGTATTGCATCCGAGGAATTGTTTATTTTGATTTGTTACGGAAGATTTCATTAGTTTAGGTCCCACTTATATTTAGCCGTCACCAGCTGCAGGTGACGTACCATAAATAGACTTACTATGCTACATGTACGCGCACAGTGACGTAGCAGTGGGTGTTCTTTAACGTGCCAACGCCTGTCGCAACACGGGTTGTCTGCTTTTAAGGTCACATTATCCGAAAGATCCGTGATTCTCACTTTTAAATAGCAATGCGTATGGGAAAGTATTTTAAAACTATATTTACGTCTTAGAAGGTTTGATGCAGCCATGGCACGAGTAGAACTCGAACATGCGACTTCACGGTTACGAACCAAAGGGTATATCACTTAACTACCGCGATCGGTTCCATATAAGGACTAGTTGAACATACATGTAGCTAGCAATGAGGAATCTTGCGCCGGGACGACCCCCCCCCCCCCCTTCCCTTCACAAATATGATATTTTGTATAGAGATGTCGAAAAAAGCATGCATGTACAATTTATTTTGTCAGAACGCACTTGTCTCAGGGGACTTCAGAGACGGATCCAGGAATTGCGGTTACGGGGGCGCCACTTTATGAGGCAGGGCTCTGGGGGCCCCCAGTGGGTCCAGGAGGAAGCCCTGGTGGGGATCCAGGGGCGAAGCCCCCGGAAGTTCCTGGATTTTACAGATTTTATAGGGCTTGAAATATGTCATTTTTAATACAGTGAAATTGGTAAAACGACGCACATTTTAAGGGTTTCTGGAAAAATTAAGTTCTCTCAATAAAGTAATTCAAGAAATCAAAACATTTTGTCATTTATTTCTCCGGGAATGGAAGAAATTATTGCTTCTTTTATCGTTTAATATATTTTTCTAAACAAGATACCAAGATTTACCTTAAATTTGAAAGTTTTAGGGGGAGCCTCCCTTAAATCCGCCACTGACTTCGCCCTCCCCCTGCACCCCCTCCCTCCACCAAGGCTTTGCACTGGACTCACTAGGGATCTTAAGACAGTCCCGAGACATCCAGCAGTTTACTGCGTTCAGAATTATCTAGATCAGCTAGTGGTTAAATAGGAGACTAGTTTGAATATGCTAATCACATTAGACGTATAAAAGCGATAAATTAATGGGGGGGGGGGTTACACCATTACACTTAGCAAATGCGGTACATTCCTGCGAAACGTGGCTCCTGAACTTAACCTCTTCAACATCTCGCGTAGTACCAAATTCAATAAACGATAACTTAAAAATCAAACTCGATGTGAACAATTGGTGGGGACCCAAGGGCCGAATTAAGTCCCCCGAATCTACTAAATTCTGACTAAATAAAAATGTGCATGCTTTTCTGGACAGTTCTATTTTTTTGAAAATGATCGGGGGAGGGTTCGCCATTACTAGAGCTAGCTACGTATTTTTAAAAATAACTGGTCCTGCATGGACCTGGTCGCGGTAGCTCAGTGATATATCGCTTGGTTTGTGGGCGGGAGGTCGTGAATTCGAGAACCGTTACTATCAAACCAAGACAGTGATTGCTCCTTTGCCAAACACTCGGCATTTAAAAGTGAGAATCACGGGTCTTTCCGTAGTGACCTTAAAAACATATATTCCGTATCGCTGCACAGGCGTTGGCACGATAAAGAACCGTCATTGCTACGGCCCTGTGTGCTAAGCAGGTCTTCATTTGTGGTACATCAGTGACGTTAACTAATGAAATCCTTCGTAACAAATCAAAATAAATATTTCCTGGATACAATACAAATGAAAAATTATACAATGCAAATGGAAAATATAGAATACAAATGGAAAATTATACAATACAAATGAAAAATATAGAATACAAATGGAAAATTATACAATACAAATGGAAAATTATACAATACAAATGGAAATTATACAATGCAAATGAAAAATTATACAATGCAAATGGAAAATATAGAATACAAATGGAAAATTATACAATACAAATGAAAAAGATCAAATATTGCAACGTTTGACATGCCATAATTTTGTGTGTATATATGTTTATGTAAGTGTTATCTTATATTTGTATAATGGAGTTGTAAGAGAAAATTCATTTTTGATTTATATTTTACGTGCAGTTTCTGTGTAATTTAGGTTACATCAGTTGACTGGGCAGACATACATAACCAGGATGCATAATCAGAAGGAATACAGAGTATATTCAGATTTGTCAAGTCAGTGTGGATTAACCCCAGCTATGATTTTATCAAGATTTTCAATTTTTTTCAGTGTGCAGCATTTGCTTCACAGATATATTACGAAACATTACAATGTGCACTTTCATTGTCTGATTTCTGGGCAAAATTTACAAATTTAAATCTTACAAGCATGTACGTAGTAAAAATATTGTGTATTCAAAATTAATTTTAACTGATTTTAGCTTTTTCTGTAATATTGATTATTGATTAAGAAAAACATTTATGTAATGAAGCAAAATTTCTTTTTAGCTCTCGTGAATTAAAATCTGAAATAAGCTTTTCGGATCACCCATTTTCCGTCTGTTTGTAAATTTTTCACATTTTCGACTTCTTCTCCAGAACGTCTAGACCAATTTAAACTAAACGTGGCAAAAAGTATTCCTGGATGAAGGGAATTCAAGTTTGTTCAAATTAAGGGCTGGCTGTCCGTCCGTCCGGGGACATGTTTTCTGGACTTTCATCCGTAACGGATGCATGTACAACTTTGAAATTTGGTCACAATTTCTCCCTCAAGAATTATAAGAGTGAGTTTGCATTTCAGCTGGATTGGTCCATCCCTGACCTACTTTATGGCTAGAAGTAGGTCAAACAGTTTTCCGGACTTTTTTCCTTACAGATACAGATATTGCCCTGAAATTTACATATAACAAATTCTATGGTCGTTATAACGGCCTAGTTTGTCAATGCAACCTATCATTGGGTCAAATGCTGATTGTTAAGCAGTTCTTGGCACACCGATTTTGTCTACGGATAACTCCGTTTGCCTGATTGGAAGATAGGGCTCACAGCGGGTGTGGCCGGTTGACAGGGGATGCTTACTCATCCTAGGCACCTGATAACACCTCTGGTGTGTTCAAGGGTCCGTGTTTGCCCAACTATCTATTTTGTATTGCTTGTAGGAGTTATGAGATTGATCACTGTTCGTTATCTTCACCTTTCAGAAGCTTCCTTTCAGAGGAATACAAGTTCAGTCCGTCCGTCCATGACCTACATTAGGACTAAAAGTAGGTCAAGCAGTTTTTCCGATTTTTTTCCATTATGGATAGATATTGCCCTGAAATTTAGTCACAGGCTTTTCCTTCGAGGATTACAAGTATAGTTTGAATTTCAGCTGGATTGGTCCGTCCCTGGCCTACTTTTAGGCTGAAAATAAATCAATCAGTTTTCCGGGGTTTTTTTTCATTACGAATATAAATATTGCGCTGAAATTTAGTCACAGGCTTCCTCTTGGAGGAATGCAAGTTCAGTTTGCATTTCAGCTGAATTGGTCCATCCTTGACCTACTTTTTTTTAATAAATAGGTCAAACAATTTTCCCGACTTTTTTCAATACGATTACAGATATTGCCCTGAAATTTAGTTACAGGCTTCCTCCCAGAGGAATACAACTTCAGTTACCTACTTTTGCGCTAAAAATAGATCAATTAGTTTTTCGGACTCTTTTCATTGCGGATACAGATATTGTCCTGATATTTAGTCAAAGACTTCCTCCCAGAGGAATACAAGATCCGTTTGCATTTCAGCTGGATTGGTCCATCCTTGACCTACTTTTCGGCTTAAAATGGATCAAACAGTTTTCTGGACTTTTTTTTAAATTACAAGGATACAGATATTGCCCTGATATTTAGTCAAAGACTTCCTCTCGGGGGAAGACAAGTACATTTAGCATTTCAACTGGATTGGCGCACTATGACCTACAGTACTTACGGGGTAGAAGTAGGTCAAACAGTTTTCCAGATTTTTTTGGGTATGGTCACAGGTATTGCTCTGAAATATTGTCACAACCGCCCTCTCAGAAAAATACGTAATCAGTTCACATTTCAAATAGTTCAACTTAATTGGTGCACCGTGGCCTACTTTAGGGCTAAAAGTAGATCAGATGGTTTTCTGGACTTTTTATCATCATAGATAGATAGATATTACACTGGCATTTTGTCACAACTTTGATTCTCAGAGAAATACATAATCAGTTCACATGTCAGATGGATTGGTGCGCCATGACCCACTTTAAGGCTTTTCTATTCAGAATGTGTGTTGTATCAATTCAGAGTGCGCAACCTGTTTCCAGGTTGAATTTCACTGTCTGACGGGCGTATATTGTACCGTTTGTGGTAATCTTGTTAAAAGCAAGCAGTTAATGATGCTTATCTAAAAACTGTCAATTTTGAAAACATGGAGGGATGGGGTAAAAGGAGGTTAACCTACTGTCTAAGAAAGTGATGGGGAAAGCTGATTTTTAGAAAATTGTGCTTTAATATTTTGCTTCTTAATATTGATATAACTGATAGATTTTGTTTCTTATTGGTGAAAATATACCTTCTAATACGATCTTGGAATAACAGATATAATTAAGTTGATTGCCAGGCTTTTGAAACACTTCCTGACAAAGTTATCACTTTTTTCAGTGCATTAAACGAAAATTATCTCCGTTTGAAAAAAAAAAATATTGTGAGACTTTTGACAATTTTTCTCTATTTGTTTCAGAATTAACATTGTTTCATTGGTTGAATATAATTGTATTGTATTTTGGGTTAATTCTAAATAAAGCCTGTCTTTGAGAAAGTGTTACTTTGTATTGAAAATAATACCCGCTTTGAACTTTTTGTGTAATTTTTAGCTATAAAACTTATTCAAATGTTTGGTCATAGTACTTCAAAATTCCTACGTTGCTTCCTTTTCTTTAATTTTAGAAATTGTGAGCAGCAGAGTCGTCCACCTCAATAAAATATCTAAGTATGAAGCAGAAGTTGACGACTCTGTGGTGTCTTTTATTTTGAGTTCATAGAGATATATCAGATCGACATATGAATGAAAATTATCATTGTTAATTGATAATATGTCGTCAATATATCTAAATGTGGCATTAAAGGCTACAGCAAGAAATGTTTTCTCGCGTAGAAGTTTTTGAATTCGTGCCTATGGGAATTCCAACAGAAGACCTGATCACCAAAGACTACGAAGATATTGTAAGCCTTTTGACACCCTGTCATAACAAGATATACTGTGCATACTATTTGGACTACATGTTTATTTTACTTCGCCTCGCTCCTTCATTATCAAAGACTTGAATGATAACTAGGTATATCATTGTATGAATTTATTTGCTGGATTTCTTCCAGTCAGTAACGCCATATATAAATAATGCCTTGTCGGATTAAAATAATAAACTCTAAATAAACATCATTGTGGATTGTGGTGTCCGTATGGTGGAGAGCTCTAAAGCTATATATATTGTATAATTTCTACATTTTCATACCTAGTGAATTTCAGTGTTTTGACTCTTTGAAATGGACGATGTAGTCGATTCAGATCAGGATAATGCAGCTGGCAAACGTCTTGCTTTATATACTTATATACCGAACAAGCAATGAATAATTGTCCTTTTTAGAGCATCTCCGAACTACTTTAGGTACAAAACTTCAGATATTGAAAAGTACATTATGTCAAAGTGTCCTATTTATGTACAATGAATTATTATCAAAGTTAATATGATTGCATACAAACATAAGTCAAAATAATTCTTTATAATAAAACGGACAACCACAGTCCTATACGTAGGAATGCAGAACAACACTACGTAAATTGTACATTACGCCATCACAATAAGTTCAAAGTAGTTTGATCACTTATGTTGCAAATGAACTACAGCATATAAGACAAATGAAGTAGAAATACATAAACAATAGGACAATGCTACTGCAAGGTGGTGTATCTATAGACAAAATATCACGTGATGCTTTCCTTCGTAAGTAACATGGCAGGCGGCTAACTTTCAACATGCGATAGTAGAAGTTACGTGATTTACTCCGATTATCCTATGTCCTTAATTAGTGAATGTAAAATGATTTTTCAGAAAAATTTCTATAAGTACATGTAAATGTAGATACACTTCCTGTAAAATAAAGAACATACACAGTAGAATTGAAGATTTTGGTTGAAATAATCTGGTGTTATGTAATAGGATTTCCCCCATCTACTCTACAGTAGACTTTCCCACGGGGGATTCTACTCTAAAAACAATCTTCCTTTTTTTCAAATACTAAAGTAGGATTCCTCTTCCATAAAGTGGTATTAAAGGGATCATATTTCAAGGATGTCGACCAGTTTAATTTTTTTTAGGATAATGGAGGATCCAGAGGAGGCATCTACGATGTATGTTGAAAATTCAAAGGCTATTCACCATTCGATTATTCGTCTATCCTCATATGATAACCCCCTTTACTTTTAAATCAAACTAGGTATATAAACATGCATGAGACGTAAAAACTAGAAATACTCCTTCTTGTATTTTGCTGGGTTGCGCTACATCTTGCCGAAAAAGCAATAAATTCATTGAGTGAAGATAAGGTATAGACTAATTTACCTATAAACAAATACATACTCAAGAGTAGAATATATCACTAAACTCTCTCATTCTACTTCATTTGTCCGTGGGGGACTTCGTGGCCGAATGGTTAGAGCATCGCGCTCAAAATCACACTGCCTCTTACCTCTGTCGGCGCAGGTTAGAATCCCGCTCTCGCTCGTAAGTGAGAAAGTTTCCCAGTTTACTTTCGGAAGGTTGGTGTTCTCTTCCCAGGTATATTGTATCTGGGTTCTCTCTTCCATCAATAAAACTGGGCGCCACCAGATAACTGAAAAATTGTTGAGTGTTGCGGAAAACATCAATCGATTTATTTGTCCGACCTTATCTTGGGCACAAGTATCTATGATTGACATCAGAAACCTCGATACAATGCAACCTTATGAAATTAGAATTATCATGTCTGATTTACCACTAAAAGAGATTGTTTATTATAAAATCTAAGTAAGAGCTGACGTGGATAGTTTATACTTCTTTTCTGCAATATCGCAGCAGTAATTGCCCGTTTAACATAACATTTTATTGTTTATATTCACAACTTTCTTGTCCCTTGAGGATCCAGGTTAGAATAGGTTCTCAGTACCCCTTGTTTGTTACAAGGAGCGACTAAATGGGGCGATCCTTTGGATAAGACCGCTAAAACCAAGCCCTTCACCGGCAATTGTCTCCATATGAGTAAAAATTACTCCAGGGAGACGTTAAAGAACAAGAAAGAAAGAGACATGGAAAGCCAGAATAGTAAACATTGAATAGATATTTCGATGAAAATTTAAATTTGACTTGGTTTTATTTCTAATGCAAAGTCAATACGTATATGAAAAATGATTTAGGTAAAATTTAAATATTCCAAACATAACTTGTTCAAAATAAGAAATTTCAGTGTTTAAATGTAAATAAATGTAGGAAAACAATAGTTTGGTAGAAAAATCATTCATTTACATTTTTTGGTATTATTATTAACTCAGAGGATAAAAATTAAGCAATTTTAGACATCACTCATACGAGCGGAATTAAATACATTTTTATTATAACAGGTCAAAGGTAAGTAGAAAACCAGCCATCTTTTAAGATTTAAAATAAATATCAAATTATATCACTTTTTGTGCTCTATTGATTGATTTGATGACGTAGCACGATACAATGGAACTTTTCAATTTCAACAACACGAAGCAAACCAATGTTGCACACCATATTTTTCACGATTTCAAAGAAAAAAAATCTAAATTATTTTTACTGTGTCGGTTGAGAAAATACTGTACTTTAAAATTACAAATACAACATAAAATGTTAGTGCATTAAAATTAAATATTTTCATAGAAAACTTTTAATTAGCACGATATAGTGACACCGGTTCTTTTAATTAGTTATCTAAAGTTGATGAAAGTACTCAATGTATTGTATCATTCAATTATTGCACGCGTTAATTCAATTATTCATATCATTAGTTCTTCTATTGGGCACAGTAATTCGATGAATACTCTCTTCAATAGAATTAGTTATATCAATAATTCTATAATAGCCTGCAATAATTAATTAATTGCTACATTGTATGATATCAATAATTCAAATAAAGATAGCGTCAATTTATTAAGCTCATCAATTAAATCAATTATATCAATAATATAATTACTGAGAGCAGAATTCATTGGAAGAGAGCAATAATTCGAATTTTTTTTTATATCTTTAGTTGAATTCAGGATATCTTTAATTCAATAAATGTGCTCATAAATTCAAATATTGCATATTCATATACTGAATTCAATTAAAAATGACATATGCAAGAATGAAATGGGAAAAAAGATATTTGAATTGATTAATACGTCTAGACAAATCCGCGAATTTAAGAAACCGTGAATATTTTAATTTTTTTTAATTATTATTCTTTGATACACAGTGTGTTTAAAAAAAGGGGAGGGGCTTATAGTGATTTGAATCCGCGAATTTATGAACCCGCAAATGTGTATAAAAAATTAAAACGCAGAAATTACAATCCGTGAAATTATTCCCCAATGCAGTATTCCATATATAAGATAAAGGATAGAGTAGGGGGAAACACTTACTCTGAAGGGTAGTTCTACTCTAGAGTAAGTTTTCTCCTTTCGGAAAATCTACTCTTGATTGCGATTTCCGGTGGCAGGATTCTACTCTGTAGCCATTTTTTTAGGGGAGTGGGGGTAAAGCCTATTCCAGAGTCAGTAGTGACGACAGTGGTGGTAGGGGGAATCGCATCTCGCAGTTTCCGTGATAGAAATATACAGTAACTCACTCATTTTTATATTATTAGAGTACAAAATCATATCTAGAACTGTCCTATGAACTTATGTGAGCAAGGGATTACACTCATCACGTTTATGTATTTCAGAAAACGTTTCTTTTTTTTACCGTCAAATCAATTCGGTATAATGAAATAATTATCTCGCTTTAATGAGATACCTTTTATCAGAGTATAAACTGCTATATGAACTTGTGTGTACAAAGGATTAGAACCACGAATCATCACTTTGGTGCATTTCAGAAAACAATGTTTCTTTTTCTACTGTGATATCAACTCGTTATAATGAGATGACTATCTCATAACGATATACGAAGTCAATGCAACGAGATTACTAAGTCGTAGCAACGAGATACTACATGTAATACATGCTAACGGAAACACGTTATAACGAGATGTTTACTCGTTATGCCAAAATACTTGTAACAATTCTTTATAACGAGATACTAACTCCATACAACGAAATACTAATTCGCTATAACGAAAACATTTTCTCATTATGACAGAATTGCTATTAAGTTGTTATGATGAAAAAAATATCGCCTAAATCGTTGTTTTTTTTTATATATGTGTATATATAACAGGGTATTTTAACACTTTATAACGATACAGTGTATATCGAAGTCGTAATAACAACGTAATTGAATCGTTATAATGAGATACTAATTGATTAAGTTATTAAGGAAAATATGCCGCTATAACGAGGCACTGCATTGTTATAACGAGACAATCTTTATTGTTAACAATGAGATATCAACTCGTTATAACGGGATAATTGAGTTGTCATAACGAGATAATTATGTCGTAAAATGGTATAATGATATCTCGTAATATAACGAGAACATCAAAATGAAATAAAAGGTTAATCACAGACATCGGTATAAGGAATAATTATTTAGTTTAGATTTAGTATGTGATGTAAAAAAAAAAACAACCAAAAAACTAATGCAAACATGGGGTATTTCTAATTATTTAAACTCTCACACGCTTAACATTTATATTGCTTTCTTTTTTTCCCTACATGTATGATGCAATTTTCACCTATATTTCTTCAGTACAATATCGAATTATTGTTTTGTTTTTGGTTCTTTCTGCATTTATGCAGGTGAATTACAGTGTTGTTTACATTATATCCAATGGCAAAGGCAAGACCAATACAAACAATTTTGGAATAGTAACTATAATAGATTTCGTTTTCGAAGACATGATATGTTTCTATTCCATTATTAAAGATGAAGTCAATAAAACCATTGTGGACCTGAAGGCGGAAGTTAAAGAATCTCAGTTTGATCAAATGAAGCTCTCCTCTACAGTGTCGGCTCTGGAGGTGTTCCGAATGAATATGTCCATGAACCAATGTGGTAAGGTCATGTTGTCAGACTAGATATTTATATGTACATACATATATAGCATTATGTTGGAAAATCTACACAGCAGTAAGATTTACCAAAGCTTTCCTCGTATATTTTACTTAAATAAGCGTTAGTACTTAAGAAAAAAATATTGGTGTTGTAGCAGAGGATTTTCTCCCGCGTAGCCCCACACCACCACCTCCAGAGTAAAGACGTTCCGTTGGATTAGATATTCACCCTGAAAACAGGCCCTTTTTAGATTTCCTTTGTAATATTTAACACAAGTCCATTTCCCCCTTTGAAAAAGCAACCCGAGTATTGAATTTCCCCCAAACTGACAGTACCATCCTCATCTTTCATCTAGTAGTATTCGATTTTGGTTCGATTAGTAGAATCCATTTACATGGTGTATATTACATTGAATTGAGTCTAACGGTGTTGTTTTTCTTGTTAACGGAAAATATCATAATGACAATTAAGCGTCTATGTAAATCAAACTAACGTACATGTAGTTCTTTGCTAGTTTTCAAATTAGCCAAAATATATTGTATAAAATGTAAGAAATAAAGTCATTTTAAAAATTTCACTGACATATGAAGTTAGTTAATCACTTGAGGAGGATTATCCAGTTTAGTAGCTATTATAGGGGAAAGCTGATTGTTAAGCGTAAAACCTCAAATGATTTTAAAGTAGTTATGATTCATTGCATTAAGCAATAATCAATTTTATTGAAATAACATGATGCCCGTGGGTCTTAACGGTCACCTGAGTACCATGCATCATATTTTCTTAAACTCATGACTCGTGTGCATGAAATTTTTATTCTAACAAATTATTAATAGGTAATTTATCATAGGCCCCAAAACTCCTACCCTAGGAATAATCAAGAGAGAAATCCATGCTTGTTTGCTTATGTCATAATAATAGAACCTGAATGAGGAGCAATTCATATCACAATTGTAGAAAACGTCTCAGGGCTCATTATAATCATGCAAACATTCCTCCATAATGTCCAAAAGTAAAGAATACGATTGTCTAAGATATAATGCATTTCAATAAATGACCAACTTAGCCCCGCCCTGGGGCTTCAAGCCTAAACCTAAGGGTAAGGAATTTCACAAATTTGGTAAGGGCTCATTGTTTATTATAATCATACAAACAATTTGACTGCTTAATGTCCGGGAATAACTAAAGTTTTTGTACATTGAATCAATTTTGATGTCTTTGGCTCCACTTTTCATGTCCTAGGGATACAGGAGACATCAATTTCACAATTTTTGTTCCCATTTACCCATAAATGTATGTATACATAGATGTATATATACATGTATATACCAAACTTGGTTATAATTGGTTCAGCTGTTCGAAAGAAGCTGGAAAAGTACAAAAGTTTACGACTGACGCACAACGATAAAAGATATCAATAGATCACTTGAGGGACTCGGATCACCAAAAAGGGTGGTATTAAGTTGCCTTTTAAGCTACCTACCGACCCATAGGTTAAAAGTTTGAGTAGGAAAGTGGAATCAACGATAATAGAGGTTTTAGATGCATTTGTTAACTTTATACCCCAAAGTATAATTTCTTCTGATCTGATAAGGGATATGATCTGTGATAGATTGTATGATCCCGAATGAGAATACTGAATACGCCGTGAAGTGTATAAATGGAAAGTCACTTGATAAATGCAAGGTGAAGATAACGAACAACGATCAATCTCATAACTCCTATAAGCAATACAAAATAGATAGTTGAGCAAACACGGACCCCTGGACACACCAGAGGTGGGATCAGGTGCTTAGGGGGAGTAAGCATCCTCTGTCGACCGGTCACACCCGCCGTGAACCCTATATCCTGCTCAGGTAAACGGAGTTATCCGAGGTCAAAATCATTGTACCAAGAACGGCTTAACAATCGGTATGAAACAAGTCAGACAGCATTTGACCCAATGATAGGTTGTATTGACTAACTAGATCGTTATAACGACCATAGAATTTGCGAAACTGTTGAAACCCCTGTACCATCAACTTGTTTGTCAGTAGCTACCTCGATTTAAAAACTGACTATAAGCAGAACAAGCTCTTGCATATCGAATCAGTTGAGATATATAAACACCATATGCAGGTGATAATGGAATATTGCTACATATAAGTGGGAAGTTGACGATGGAGAAGCTGAAATCATTCCGTTTGTCATACAGTTGAGTTGTCAATTTGCCGTTAATGTCTACTTTCAATAAAATATCTAAGTATGAAGCAGAAATGGACGTCTCTGTTGTGTCCTTTACTTCGAGCTCACAGGGATATATCAAATCCTGGGAATTTGTTTGGAATAAAGGTTAGTGCCATCTCAAATTCTCAGTTTGCCTGTGGACGCGCGTGTCCGAGATGATATTTTTCATCATATCACTGGTTTGATGATACTATATACATGTAGACGATTCAAAAACGATTCCATGACAGAGCAAAACATATTTGTCAGTAACACGCGCTCAATGAAAATATGGGAACTAAATGCAAATATTAATCAGGGCGGGTTATCCACCATTAAGGAAAAAATATACTGACTTTCTGCGGGGGGGGGGGGGATTCAATACTAGGACACCGGTTTAAAAATCTTATCATAATCAATTTTTCAGATACAATTCGATTATTAACGTTTTAAGTTTTCAGTTACATGTAATGTCAATCAAACATTAATATTAAATGTTTAACTCACTTCAACATGTGTTTACATTTGTTGACCTCAAATTGTCAGAGTATCGTTGATCCCTCTCCACCCTCTATATGAGTTTATGAGAATTTGTTACCAATTCATTAAGTATGTACTATTCATTCATGATTAATTAAAGCATTAGATTCCTTGCTATGAGTTGATATATTCAATATGTAATGCTTATTTTAAGTGAGGGAGGGGGCAGTCGGTGTTGCCGTAGTTTGTTCATACTCGTTCGATATTAACTCATAACAATGCAATCCGAGCACTGCAAGAAACTCAGCTCTGAACCTCATTCTGATAATACAAACAAGACATGAAAGTAGTTTAAAATTCCGAGTTACACACCTACGAAATTTTGAAATAGGAGTACATGTTTAAATGAGAAACGATATTGCAAAAATATACCTAAAAGCTCGTAATGACTTTGGAACCAGATATAATGATGAATATTGTACAATGATTCGCAATTTGTTTATAAAAAAAATTGTACTTCATCACTATCCCGTAAATTGCAAAATTGCGTGAATATCCTAAATGTTTCAAAATTGCATGAATATCCTTAATGTTTCAAGAATATGTCGTACGTCATGTTAACTGACAAGAGAGATGGGTGATAAGTATAAGACGCGAGTACTAGTATGTCATTAATTTTCATTGTCGTTACTGAAAAAAATTAAAAGAAAATAGCAGACTGACTACTTATATACATGTAAGCAAATCCATTAATCCAAATTCCATTGCAGGCACGTAGATATAGGGAGGGGGGGGGTCCCATCTGTTTTAATAACCATTTTTCTTTGTTGTTAGTTTTTTTTTCATGCAAAGTAATATGTATTACATAACCCCCTCCCCCGTATTTTTAAATAACAGTATGGAATGTTAAGAATGTAAGATTGAAGTATTGAATTGAACCCATGTACTAAAGGATTAATGCTGCCCCTCTTTCCCTTAATATGATTTTTGAAGTTTTATCAAACGAACAACTACCATTCCTTCTTCTTCTTCTTTTTTAAATCTTATTCCTTATTAAAAAAACTAGACAATTGTGAAGTCATCGTCTTTGAAAAATCATGCTAATTGCCTTCAATGTAATGTTTGGTGAAATGAAATGCAACTTGGGAATCTTTGGGATCTTAAATAAGATATAAAGATAAAGTTCGTTATATTTTTGCATTTGATAAATAAATGATGATAAATTGCAGGTATAACCAGAAAGGTGGCCTTCACTGTCGGAGTGTCGTCTACTGACAGCTCCTGGAACAGCGGTACGTTAGTGTTTCCACGTGTCGTGTACAATATAGGAGGAGGATACGACCCAAACACCGGAGTCTTCACAGCCCCTGTCGACGGACACTTCGTCTTCTTTGTCAACGTACAATCTTATTCGTCCCAACATATTTATACATATCTAGTACTTAATGGAACCCCGAAAGTCACAACTACGGCTTATTCTCCTTCTTACTCGTCAGGACCAAACATGGCTGTGTTAAGTCTCCAAAAGGGAGACAGAGTGTGGGTTAAACGTTATGCCGGTAAAGGTTATTATACAGAAAGTGATGCTCCGATAACAACTTTCTCAGGGTTCCTCATATGAAATGATGACATTTTAGATCAGATACTTAACGTCTATAGCGACTTCTTAACCAACATATGCGAATCTAGAAATGAATCATGACCCCCAGGAAAGTGTGAGATCAATCTTGATCATGGCAACGGTTATGATACAGTAAGTAATACCCAGTCATCACGATCTCCGAATTTCGCATATGAATATTTAGGCACACTATTAATTCTTTTCAAGTCTACTACATGATCCTACTCATGTAATATGTGTTAATAAAATATTGTACTTGCATATTTCGGTGTTTTTGCGGCGTGGTTCGGTTTTTTTAATTAATAACTTTTTGGGTTTTATTGAAAGTCAATCGAACATGATGTATGATGTTCAGTTTGCTCCTTAAATCAACTGCAGTATGTTCCTGTGATCTGCCCAATTACCATGCGTTCCAATGAGCACGTTCCAAAGATCCTATAATCTTCGCCGTACCATTTCCTGATGAGATGCAAATAGAATCAAGATCCCTAATAAATCAAACTGATAAGGTTCGTCTTGACTGATTTTCACTTCCAAATATTATTGACTATGCTGTATTATACAATCACAGACAAAAGGTTATCACGATGATTTAACTACCTGAGCTCTGCAATATTTACCGAACCCGGAGGATGGGGTAAATGTTGTACTTCGGGGTAGCAAAAGCATTGAAAAATGTCAATATCATTTTTATTATATGCTAGAATAAAGACTTTTGTTCATTATATAAATGAATAATTCTAAACATGGAAATCAGCTATATTGCACGAGCTAACCAATTAATAGCTTTGTTTATATCTGTAGTCCAAGGCCTAGTCGAAAGTAATCAGAGTCGTGAGTTTTTAATTGGACGACCAAAAAATAATTTCAAATTCATTTTGATCCAATCTTGCATAGATCAAATGATATATTTGCATGTATGTCTAAGGTACATGGAAGTGAAAATAACTTTATATTTCTCTCTAGTTTGTTGGGTCTGAGACAATCTGAATGCTCGGAATTATTCTATCATACAACAAATGAAAATGTGTCTTGCCACAAATAATGCAAATCCATGTACGCCAACCAAATGACCTAAATATTTACTTAAGGAGAACAATCGCAAAGTACCAAAGACGTAGAGGTTTTTCTAGATGATTCCACAAGCAAAACAGTGTTTCCAATAACCATGGAGTTAATTGAAGTAAAAATGTGAATTGAAAGTAGAACTCTACATACCGTTTGTATCATAAACAGTTATGTCCATTCATATGGAAAAACAACTCTGACATGCTCTTCATCGATGTTTTTGAAAGATTTCAACTATTACTTCTGTTTTAAACTATTTAGAAAAATTACTTCATTTCTTGGTCATTTGAACCTTGTTTAGCCGTAATGTTTATTAATCAAAAGATACTGCGGTTCGATTGGCATCGTTCGGTTCACGAGATGAAGGTAATAATTTTTAAATGTATGTCACCTGAATCAATTAGTGGCGGGCAAAAACTGTCAAAATTGGCCAATTCTTGAAATATTTTTCTTTACAACCAAAAACATCTGTAAGAAAAACTAAATGCATAGTTATAGTCATGTAGAGCAAGATCATTTCTATCAAAATTGTAAATTTCATGATGCCGGGGGTAGATGTTCTGACTCCAGGATAGGACCAAACTTGGTATATTGTATAAATTTTATGTGTAAACATTTAAATACAATTTTCCTTTGCGCTATTAATGCTAAATTGAAACTAGATAGATATTTTAAGGAGCAAGTGGTCCTCTACTAGAATGGCAAATTTCATTATCCAAGGGATAGGGGTTTTGGTACCAGGGTGCGGCTAAAATGGTCATGGTGATCAAATGTGTGCTAACAATCGAACATTTTATACGTCTTGATAACTACCATTCCAATTCCTTTTAGATCACCTGAGTCGAAGGCTCAAGTGAGCTTTTCTGATCGAAATTTGTCCGTTGGCTTTCTCGTCGTCGTCGTAATCTAATCACATTTTCATCTTCTTCTCCAGAACCACGGGGTAGTTTCAACTACACGTAGCACAAAGCATTTGTCTGTGAAAGGTTTCACGTTTGTTTAAATGAAGGTTCATGCCAACTTCAAAGGGGAGGTAATCATAAAAATGTACCCTGGGGACCACGAATTGTACAAAAGTGGATTTACTCTATGTCAGGAAGCTTTCCTGCAAATTTCAATGTTTCTGGCCCAGTCGTTTTCTGTGAAGATTTTTAAAGATTTACCCTATATACTGTACTCGTAAGTAAAACTTTGATCCCTTATTGTGGCTCCATACTTGCCCGGGGCCACCATATTAACAAACTTTAATCTGTACTGTGTCAGAAACCTTTCATGTAAATTTCATTTTTCCTGGCCCAGTGGCTTTTGAGAACATTCTAAAGATTCACCCCACATACTCCATGTAAAACTTTGATCCACTATTGTGGTCCCATCTTACCCTCGGGGTCATCATTTTAACAAACTTGAATTTGCACTATATCGGCAAGCTTTCATGTAAATGTGTTTTGTTTTTTTCTGGCGCAATGGTTCTTGGGAAGATTTTTAAATATTTTTCCTATATAATGAAACGTGAAGTTAACGAACAGTGATCAATCTCATACATCCTTTAAGGAATACAAAATAGAGAGTTGGTCAAACACGGACCTCTGGATATACCAGATGTTGGATCAGGTGCTAAGGAGGAGTATGCATCCTTTGTCGACCGGTCACAGCCTCCGTGAGCCCTATATCTTGATCAGGTAAACTGGGTTATCCGTAGTCAAAATCTGTGTGCCATGAACGGCAGAACAATCGGTTTGAAACACGTCAGACAGCATTGGACCCATTAATATGCTGTATTGGAAAACTAGATCATTATAACGACCATAGAATTTGCGAAATGCTGACTTTAAACGAGACTGGTGAAACCCCTATAACATTAAAGTGTTTGTCAGTAACCTGCGTCGATATAAAAACTGACCCCAAGCAAAACAAGCCCTTGTGTATCAAATCAGCTGAGAGATACAAATGCCATATAGAGGCAATAATGGAATATTGTTACATAAATATGGGAAGGTGACGATTGAGAAGCTGAAATCATCCCGTTTGTCATAAAGTTGAGTTGTTAGTTTACCGTTAATATTTACTTTTAATAAAACATTTAAGTACGAAGCAAATGTGGATGACTGTGGTGTATTTTATTCACAAGGATATATCGAATCACATGTAAAAGTTTGATCATCTATTTTGACCCTATTCTACCCCGAGAGCCATGATTTGACAAACTTGAATTTACACTAAATCAGGAAGGTCACATGTACATTAGAAATTCTCTGGCCCATTGGTTCTTGAAAAGTTTTTTTATATGACCCTACTCTATTTTGCATTTTCGTATTTATATCCCCCTTTAAGCGAATATAGCCCTTCATTTGTACAAACTTGAATTTCCGTCACCCAAGGATCGGATCCTTTTTGCCAAGTTTGGTTGAAATTGGTCTAGTGGTTCTGGAGAAGTCGAAAATGTGAAAACTTTACAGAGAGACAGACGGACAACAGACAGACGGACGACAGACAAAGGATGATCGGAAATGCTCACTTGAGATTTCAACTCAGGTGAGCTAAAATTATCAATTTTGAAATGTCTCTTTAATACGCCCGTCTGCGTACATGCAACTCGCAAAAATGTTGAATAGAAGTAGGAATAAATTTTAAAATTATCTTCACTTTATGGCATGGATGTGTAAAAACTTTGGAAATTTGTCTCGTGATAATTGGAAAAAAGTAATTCAAATTGTTTCGAATTACGTTTTCAAATTGAAAAATCTTTTAATCTTTAATTGTCTTAAAATGTAACTTTGTACATATATAATTATGTTTGTTTGTTCCTGTTCATATCTAATTATATAATGTTCTAGTTGTCAATTACTTATAATTCTCCATTACCTGGGAGGAAATAAAGAATGTCTTATCTTATTTCAGAGAGAGAGAGAGAGCAATGAACTCTTAAATGAACATAACTGCCCTAAGTGAAGAAATATTTAGTATGAAGCACAGAAAATTTCACTTTATTTGGATACCCACTTCCGCCCCTACCCGGGGTTGAACTCACGACCTGCGGAACCAACTCTCCTAGCAGCATATAGCCAGCGCGCTAGACCGCTCGACCATCTATGCAAGTCTAACAAACTTGCTTTCGATGACGATGGAACTCTCGTCACCTTGTTACACGCTACACGGTCATGGAGAATGGAAGTGGGATACAGTTATACAACATGCATTTAAGAGGATCATACAAGATACACATTGCATTTGAAATATTTTATATAGAGCACGCTCCCTAAAAATCTATAAACAAATCATCGGGTAAAATTCCATTTCCATACACTGAATTCATTACTTATAAAAACACGAATTTAGTTTACATTTTCATCAGTTTTGTAAAATGTTTGTTACAAGTGTCGTTAAATAGGTTCGCATATTAGTTTTGTAGTATTGTCAATTTTTTGGGAAGTGTATTGTTGATTTCTACTACGAATGAGAATTGGGAAAAGAAAAGAAAAACGGGTCATAGAGCTTGTTATTGAGATACAGTGTTTCAAACTTGACTTTTCTGCTTTTAAAATTTACTCCAGATTTATTTGTTTAAACTTGATTGTATATTGGTGTCAATACGACATAAGGAACACAAATCAATCATGACATAAAATAGATCCATAATCATGTCTTTTAACATTACAGACATACAACAGGTTTAATACTAATAGATTGGAAATAAGTAATAACCTTTCTACAATTGATAACACGGAAAAATTCATGATACAGAATTTTCGAGTTTTTAAGAACAGATTAGGAGTAACGTCAATACCTAAATTTGCACATAAAGTACAAAGTATTGTCTTAAAATGTGCAATGGAACTTTAAAAAATGGGGGTCGTAGAACAAATTTTTTAATTATTGACCAAGATAGTGAATTTTTATACAAAATTTCGGGTAAATTAAACTAGAATGTTTTAAGAATCGGTGTTTTGTTTGGAAAGAAATAGCAATCGATTTAATGATTTACAATATTTGAATTAGTTCCAAGTCTCGGCTACTTGTAAATAAATTATAAAACGGAATGTATAAGAAATAACAATAAATTGGATAAAACTACAACTGTAAAATCATGCAAATTTAGAACTTCTTGATTGAACAATCCTTCCGCCACTTGATATAATCCTAGTCAAACCTTTTAAAGAATTTAATTGATACAAAAATTTACAACTGAATGGGATTAAAAATAATAGATGTAAAATATTATTCGAATAATGCTATCAGTAACAAACTAGTGTCTACAAAGTTATAGCATTCTGTGCAGTTGTCCTCAAAAGCTGACTAGTTTACTTCCTTAAGGAAGTTAGCTCCTGAACTTTTGAGTACACCTGTGCAGGATGCTACTACTAAGTATTTACTGGTTTAATACTGATTCGATTGGTGCAAACATATCACACATCTATTACTAAACCCTGTCCAGTTGATTTTTTTTGTGTGTGTCAATTCAAATTTTGAAAGGGCTTGGCAGGGCCTATAATTTGTAGTTGAAGTATTGATTAATCAAAAAGTTCTAAATCTGCATAATTTTACAGTTTCTGTTTCATCCAGTCTATCTTCTAATTTTAATCTCTTATAGGCGTATATCAGTTTTATGATTTATGTTACAAGTAGTTGAGACTTGGAACTAGTTCAAATGTTGTCTTTAAAAAAGTTTGAATTAATTTACTCGAAATTTGTATAAAAATTCAGTATCAAAATTTGATCTCCAACCTCCACTTTTTAAAGTTCCATTTGAAATTTTAAGACAATACCTTTAAAATTATGGAAAATTTTAGAAATTGACATCGCCCCTAAAATGTCCTTTTAAATTCTCAAATTTGATATCATGAATATTTTCGTATATCAAGTGCAAAAAGGTCAGTATTCATTTCCATTACTAGTATCAAACTTTTTTATCTGTAGTGTTAGAAGACATGTTTTAGATTTATGTATCTAAATTATGTAATAGTAGATTTGTGTTGCTAATGCTGTGTTGACACCAACAGACAAATCATGATTAATTGAATAAATTCTAAGTGCAAAGAGATCATGTTTATAACACTGTAGCTCAATAACAAGTGTTGCGACCCCAGTTTTTCTAATTTTCTAATTCTCCCTCAATGTAGAAATCAAATTTAAACGTGCACTTCCCCAAAAATTGACATTACTCCAAATCTCAGGTGCGAACCTCTTTAAGGAGCAAAAGACATGAAACGTTCATAATATCACACATACACGCTCTAGTAACGTTTGCTGCCATGTCTATAGAGGATTTGCAGATCAACATCGGTATTTTTTCTATTGATTCCCCTACATATTCTTAGGGACAAGAATATAACAGAGTAACACCGAATAACAAACACCCCAACAGTTGTACATCACTAACATCAAAAGACAAACTTGTTCAGCATCTTCCAAAACTTTATTACACATCATTATTGTGAACATATTTAGATTATATCAACATTACATAATCGAGGTAAGCTACTGACAAACAAGTTGATGGTACAGGGGTTTCAACAGTCTCGATTGAAGTCAGCATTTCGCAAATTCTATGGTCGTTATAATGATCTAGGTCGTCAATACAACCTATCATTGGGTCAAATGCTGTCTGACGTGTTTCATACCGATTGTTCAGCCGTTCTTGGCACACTGATTTTGACTGCGGATAACTCCGTTTACCTGAACAGGATATCGGGCTCACGACGAGTGTGACCGGTCGACAGGGGATGATTTCTCTTCCTAGGCACCTGATCCCACCTCTGGTGTGCCAGGGGGTCCGTGTTTGTCCAACTATCTATTTTGTATTGCTTGTAGGAGTTATGAGATTGATCACTGTTCGTTATCTTCCCTTTCACTTATTTCTCAAAGTAAATGTTTGTGATACGAAACTATGTATTTAATACATGCAAATTATTTGTTGTCAAATACTGATTTTCCACATATCTTTGACTTATAAAGAATGCTGCAAACATTATGTCGTCTCTAAAAACTATAGTAGAAGAATAAACTTCAATATGAAAGGTGAAGATAACGAACAGTGAAATCTCATGACTCCTATAAGCAATATCAAATTCCTCCAGATTTTAAGTTAGCTCATTAAAACTTGCTTATAATTCTTTTTATCACGCCTCAGACAAAATTGTTGAAATCTAATGACGCCTTGAAAAAACGTATCATGCGAGAAAAATCCGTATTGGGCGAGTAATTTATTGTCGGGTTCGACCTGCAGCCGTGACAAAATTGGCGAAGCGATAAGTTGTATGATATAGACCCCCACATATACAGTTAGAGGTCTTCGACGAGATAAATTCGTTACGCTGTTAGTTATCGACCTGATACTAATAATAACCTTACGGACGAAAGAGCACATGCAACTCTAGAGTGACTTGGACTTCAATATGCATTAACTGATTTTAAATCCCATCATTAATTGCCATTGTGCTCTCGGTATTTTCATCGATATATATGAAAATACACATGTAGGTTTTTTTGGTACTTTACATGTCTCCTTATATGAACAATGATATACGGTGCATACATATTAAAACACACGGATGTGAATTACAAATAAATCTTAGACAACTCAGCTTTAGAAAATAAATGCTAACAACACAGTAGATCTATATAGGTAGGCAAAGATTATATTCTTAAAATTTTCTCTAGGTATGGAATAAGTTCGAGACCTGTGTTAACCTGACACGTGGTGACGTTGTATAAGTAGTAACAAAATGGGACACAGCCCATGTCTTAATGGATTATTCTACCACGGTTATTACAAAGGTCAAAGGAATGCCGCGGTCATTATTCTGTGATATACCTGCATACGTAATAATCGATTAAGAACATTGATAACAATAAAGCCAATAGCTGATTAATCAATTTTATAAACATAAAAATATATCAATATATGTATAAAGAAAATTCATATGACTGAAGAATATTTGTCATTCATTCTAAATCAATCGTCTGTATTTTGAGATCGATACAAATGTACAAAAACATGGCGATGGATAGACAAGTTAACCCTCTTACATGTATGTTTAGTTTTCTTGCACTGCATATTCAAAGAAGATGATATAATCCGTCAACATAAATCTAAATACTTGAAATATTTTTCAAAATAGATCTAGCATACCCTACCATCTGATCTTTTTCGTTAGAAAAAAGTAGACCTACTCCTTTTCGAAAACTGTTATTGTCATGTTGACCTAATTTGTAACAGTATAAGTAAACAATCGGCTGTACATTTCTGAGCCGTAGTAGAATATGAATAAAGTTCTTCTTTTCGTGAATGATGCAGGACAACCTCCATAGTCTAAAAATGTTGTTTCAAATATTATAAAAGCAACAACTTTTAAATTTCAAAACATTTATCGACATCGCAGGTTATCCTGAAACATCCACAAAATCAAAAACATGTTATGTGACTCCTGATTCCTTTATGGGTTCATTTTGGATCAAGTCTTTTAGATAAAAAATTAATCAATTAAACCCTATTCATTGATCCATTGTATAAAGTCAAATCCTATTTGTATGTTAAAGACCCAAATAAAATACTGTACGATTTCTTCACGGATCACTGGATGTGGGCGGAGCTCATCTATGGTCGTTGTTATTTACCTGGAATTTACCTGGCCAAGAGATCAGGGTGCTGTGTATACTTTTGCACACAGGAAGGGTCTCAGGGCTGTCTGCAGTGTTCCTGTGGTCATGGTGTTTGTATAATGGTTGTATCCTTATGGCTAGATGACACACAGTCTACACCAACCCTCTTTCTTTTACTCTCAGTCATTGTCTCAATGAATACTTTCTTTTATAAATATAGAACTATCATGAATTGATAATATAAATTATTTCAATAAGTTACAAGTTTTAGAAATTAATGGGCAAATTATTGCTTGATTTCTGATTGTGTAATTTATAATACATGTATATAGATGGGGAAAATTACAATTATATTAAAATTTCGTTGTTCAGAGGTCTTTTAAAAAGTAATTGAATTACGAGAAAATAGCAGTTGTGGACTGGTCAATGCTATCAAAACTCAGGTATACTGGGCTTCCTCAAGATCTAAAGAATGCCTGTTATTGTTATCAAAACACATCTCTGGGGTTCCTCCAGACCACAGTTTTTACAGGTGTCACTCCACCTAAGATCTATTGTTAAATGTTTCATTGACAGACGGCTAACAATTTGGGGGTGTTAACTTAAAGTTGGGTCTTTAAGTGACTATCCAAGTGTGCACATGTCTCTATAATGGTCATAAGCAGGTTCCTCACAAGCAAGTTTTACTGTAAACACCTCACAATGAAGCAATAAATTTGCAAGCATTTTCTACCTCCAGTTTGATTCCTCCATAAAATCTGTATCTAAGAAACCATTTTCAGACATCAAAGTTTACACACACATACATAACAAGGCATGAATGCTGACCGTCCTCCTTCATTCCCATTTGTGTGAATTATTGCTACAATCTGGGAAGCAAATCATTAACAAGCTACAGTACTATTCAGTAGTTTCTTATATTTAAAGAATGGCTTTAATTCTGGGGCAAGTTATACGAGTATAACCTGGTTTGGGTAAGTTTACGCTTTATAATACAACAGCCTCGTTTAAAGTCAGCATTTCGCAAATGGTCGTTATAACGATCTAGTTTGCCAATACAACCTACCATTGGGTCAAATGCTGTCTGACGTGTTTCATACCGATTGTTAGGCTGTTCTTGGCACACTGATTTTGACTGCAGTAACTCCGTTTACCCGATCAAGATATAGGGCTCACGGCGGGTGTTACCGGTCGACAGAGGATGCTTACTTCTCCTAGGGACCTGATCTCACTTCTTGTATATCCAGGGGTCCGTGTTTGACCAACTCTCTATTTTGTATTGCTTATAGGAATTGTGAGATTGATTACTGTTCGATACCTTCATTTTTGATAAATGGTAACACGAGCACAGAAATACAAATATGCTATGAAATAATCAAGATTGGATATGGCATCTAGCAAAATTTTAAATGTACTTGGTAGCTTGATGTACATATACATTACTAGATTATAGATTAAATCGATTACTGTATTTGATAAATGTGTGAATCATTTTCCTTTTGCTGAGAGAAGCGTCACTCTATAGTAGAACATGGTTGTTCACAATTTGAAGTTTGTCCATACTACCGGTAAATATCTTGTTAGATAATACATGTCTGGCATATATATATCTTTTTGCCAAACAAAATCACAAATCTTAGACAAATCACAAAACGATTAACTCTTATCAACAAATTTCAGAACGTTAATATTTGTTTCAATTGATTGAGAGACAGTGGAGTGGACTGATCCCAACTCTGGTATATCTGCCCAACTCTCTATTTTGTATTGCTTTTGGGAGTTATGAAAATAATCAGTGTCCGGTATTTTCACCTTTCTCATGAAACCCAGATTGATATTTGTAAGACATGTTATTAAAATGGTTATAATGTGTTTGAAATCAAAACCTTGATAACATCAAAAATATTTACAATAAGATCGGTTTTACATCTACATTTGCAGTTGAAAATATAAAATGTACCAATGATCTATATTTTAGCAGTTACCGTCCTTACGCCGGAAGTTGGGGGCGTGCTTATGGATGCGTACGTATGCTATAAACAGAGTATAGTAAAGTTTACGGTACCAAATTATCTATGCTGAGTTTTAAAAGGTTTGGTTTCTTTGATTTTAAAGACAATTAAATTGAACGGATGGGCAAAGGGTTCTTGCCCGTATATGATGTTTATTTCTTTTCAAGTTTTGATACAATACGCAGAATCTCAGGCGTAATCTGTAAAAAAAAAATCGACAGACACCTGGAAATAGACCCACAATGAAAGCATGTGATAATATAAATAAAACCAAATAAGGGGCAGCCGGAGAAGAAGTTGATGTCACACTTGATTCAAACTTCTTGACAAACAAAATACAAGCACACAAACATAACAAAATCGAATGCTTTAAATCGTTAGGAAGGACGGGGGTGTCAAAGGTCGATCCTACAATTCAATACATCGGCTGTTTTACAATTCAGTAATGCAATTAAAAAGGGGGCAGCCAATAGATTAAACTTTGCTCGTAAGAAAAACCAACTTTGCATGTAAGATTAATGGAAAAGGTACATTGTCGGAAAAAGGTGCAGCCCCCGATATGCTACATACATTATATTTTTTTTATTTTGTGTATATTCGAATAAGTTGATTTACACAAAATTCATATTTCAAAAGATTGAATCACATGTGAGGAAACGTCTTTTAAGAGAAATATTACATTTAGTCATTAGAGATAAGGATTCGATAAATTTAACATGTTCCGTTCATTGGTCCCTCATGTACACGAAAGGTGAAGATAACGAACAGTGATCAATCTCATAACTCCTACAAGCAATACAAAATAGATAGTTGGGCAAACACGGATCCCTAGACATACCAGAGGTGGGATCAGGTGCCTAGGAGGAGTAAGCATCCCCTGTCAGTGTGCCAAGAACGGCTTAACAATCGGTACGAAACACGTCAGACAGCATTTGACCCAATGAGAGGTTGTATTGACGAACTAGATCGTTATAACGACTACAGAATTTGCGAAATGCTGACTTCAATCGAGACTGTTGAAATACCTGTACCATCAACTTGTTTGCCAGTAGCTTGCCTCGATTTAAAAACTGACTATACGCAGAACAAGCTCTTGCACCATATGCAGGTGACAATGGAATATTGCTACATAAATATGGAAGTTGACGATAGAGTAGCTGAAATCATCCCGTTCGTCATACAGTTGAGTTGTCAGTTTCCCGTTAATGTCTACTTTCAATAAAATATCAAAATATGAAGCAGAGGTGGACGACTCTGTCGTGTCCTTTATTTCGAGCTCACAGAGATATATCAAATCGACATATGAATGAAAGTTATTATTGTTAATAGACAAAACGTCATCGATATATCTCTTATATATGACATATATTAGTTCGTAATGTGATAGTGTACATGCATTGATCATATCAATTTCCAAGCATCCCCACGTAGAACAAACTCGAGGTTATTCAAACCATGCCCCGGCAGCCGGGTACCACAATAACAGCATACATAAGAATCTATAGGAAAACACCTTTAAAAATCTTCGTCTCAATTACAACAGGGCTGTGATTAGTCATATCAATATGCAATCATCTAGTGGTAATTGAACTTCAAGTTTGTTATTTCAGAGGTCCTAGGGTAGGATGGGTCCTCAATAGGAGATCAAAGTTTTATATAGGAACATTCATAAAAATAATCCTTTTCTCAAGGGTAGCATGGTCGCAATTCAGATCTTCTAAGGCTGTGTGGATACAAGGCTTTTTATGTCCCCATTATCGATGAATTTTCATTTGATATTTTTGTATATATATTTCTTATGGCTAAACTTTTCATTTCATACCATGTTTCTCTGGAACAACAAGATCATACTTGCCAAAAGGTGTTTCGGCTTAACCATGTTGTGTGAATTTAAAGTTTTGTTATGTCGTGACCCTTGGAGTTAGGTTGAGGCTACATTATGGGGTCAAAATTTCCCAAAGGAATAAAGATTGAAAGAAAAGTTACAACAGCTGAACAACAGCAGGGCTGAGGTGACTCAGGTGAGTGATGTGGCCCACGAATCTTAAAATTTCAGACCTAATAGCAGGGAATTATAAGATTTTGGTATCGGCAGAAGACTGTGCAATGGTTGGCCTCACAGGTAATTAATACATTATTTGTTTGTAAATATTTTATTCAATATAGAAAAGGATACAATATGTTGGCAATCTAGTTAAAATCAGATTTTCCTTCAGTAATAATTATGTTGCTATCATGGTGTAGACCATGCTACTACCAAAGTGGATCTTATTCTAATCAGATTCCTTTGATGGTGACTAAGGAAAATATAGCTCCCTTTAGTTTATTATTTCATAATCTAAAAACACATTTGATTAGGTGCATTATTGAACGGTCCATCTGGACTTCATTGAGGACAATATAAAATGTCCATTCGTTCAGAGTCTTTTTGAACTTTTGTTAGCTGGGAGTAACATGAAAGAGCCCATTTCACATGGAGTATTTGAACTATCTATTTGATCCCACAAGCCTGCAGTGGGTAGGAGTAAAGGTCTACAGCAATTCAGAACAGATCTCCTTCAAGAAGACGTGGATGAAAGTGTTGCACAGTACATGAACGGTAATAAATGTTTGGAGGAGTTCTCTAAAACCTCATCAGTGGAAGACCTGCTGTGTTTGTGAACCTTGAAGATGCTCACAGTCAGCTCGTTTGAGCACCTCTGTGACCTTCATAATCTGCTGAATGGTCTATTACACTGGGTAATGTGTCATGGAAGTTAGATCCTCATTTGAACTAGAGTCACACACATTCTTAATTTTCTTATTCCTAATGATCTAGGTCATGCTCCTGGTAAATGTTTTGTCTGTACACAATTTATTCGGAATTTGTAAATGAAAACCAGCATTTATATCGTCCTTGATAAAAATGCTGAGAATCTGATAGTATTAGTACATGTATATGATCTCCTGTTTTGAAAGTTAGGATTCTGATTCTTGTTTGCTGAATGATCCTGCCTGTGAATAATTGTGATATAACATTATTATAATGTACTCATTGATTGATATGATGACATGTAATCAAGACTGTTGGAACCCCTGCACCATCAAATTGTTTGTCAATGGCCTGCTTCGATTTAAAAACACACAATAAGCAGAACAAGGGCTCGCGTATCGAATCAGTTGAGATATATAATTCACCATATGCAGGTGATAATGGAATATTGCTACATACATATGGAAAGTTGACGATAGAGAAGCTTAAATTATTCCGTTTGTCATAAAGTCGAGTTGTAGTTTGTCGTTAATATCTACTTTCAATAAAATATAAAATTATGAGGCAGAAGTGGATGACTCTGTGGTGTCTTTTATTTCAAGTTCACTGGGATATATAGAATTGACATATGAATGAAAGTTATTATTGTTAATAGATAATAAATTGTCGATACATCTAAATGTCGAATTGAAGGCTACAGCAAGAAATATTTCCCTCTCACGTAGTTTTTTTTAATAAATTATGCCTCAAAGCAATATAAAAACAGGTCAGCTTACAAATGAGCACAATTCGTGCCCATCGGGATTCAAACAGACTGTTGGAAGACCTTATCACAAAAGAACACGAAGATATTGTCAATGAGAAACTGCAGCATATTTTCCATTTCATCTACAGAGTACTTGATTGTGGAATCAAAGTGGCGTCTAACAAAGTAATTATGGATGACGGATCACTAGATAGAAATATTTGGGTTTTTTATTTTTGTTGAGAAAGCAACCGTCTATGATCTTTAGAAGTTTTTTTTAATTTATCGTAAGGAATGGCCGTGTAAAGTGTTGAAAAGTCATACGTTTTGATGTTGTTGATTTGAGAAAAGTTTTGCAATTTCAAATTGATCAAAGTTCTTTAGAATTTGTTAGAATCCACATTTGTCTTACACCACTTCTGGCATAATTATGTAGTCATACAGTACGCATGAAGTTTCTCCTTCACAATTGTTGATATTTTCGTGAGGAGCGAAGATGGGGTCTTGGTAAAACATTTATTGGACCCAGCAATGTATCTTTGTTTGTAAGGGTGTTTATGAAGTTTAGAAACCCAGTATAGGTAACTCATATTCATCCGACCCATTGACTGGGATATTAAATGTGTCTAAAATTGAAGCATTGTTTTGAAGAATTTCGACTTTTGAAAGAAATGTTGGAGTATAAGTACGATTACCAAAAGTGGAATTAATGCCAAGTTCATTCAAAATACAGATGAAATGATACGCCTTACAAACAAAGACAATGTTGTTGCAAGCTTTATCAGCTGCATATCATGAACTACATATACACGTATTGATGCCGTTGCCATGTGTTCAGGGAGATGGTGACCATACATTTTAGAACTTGTGTCCGATCCTTTTGTAATTGTATCATGATAAAATATATTCGAACCAAAACAAAACAATCAATATTTTTCTAAGCTTGTGATGGAACCTAGAGTTATCTTTCTTTGTCCTTGTTTTGTTTTTCATTTTGATTATTCAGAGTTTTCTCTCCTTTGCGGAACTCTTCATTTTTAAGTCATGTTTACAGTGCGTGGTGCCCTATTGCATGCTACAAACGTCAGTAGACTTTCTCATGTTACATCCCTGTCCCCTCAAATTGTAAGTATTATTATGTATTTACATATATTAGATATTCTATCTATGTGGCATTTAAGTTATGCCATGTTTATAAACTATATGTCATGCACCCAAGCATTTACAATTGTACAGTATTGTAAGTCGCCATGTTTTCTCTTGTTATCCATTTTATAAATCAAAACATCCTTTACTCTATTTTGTATAGTTTTATTATTTAGTTAACTCATTAACTTTAATACATAACTCTAAAGTCAAATTGTAAATTCTACATTTCTATTTTTGGTTTATTATCCTATTTAGACCCGACACGTTAATTTCTGTCGGGTTAAAGTTTTCGAACTGGGTACATGTTTTTTTTTGGTATGTTGTCATGTCATATCATTAAAAGTATTTTTCTTGTGTTGATTATATATAAAATTATGTATACATCATGTTTGAAGGTATCTATGTTTGTTATATATATGTGCTATTTTCTTTCATGTCATATGTATGTGTTATTTGTATTTGTTTCAGCACTTTACCGCGCCTACACACACACACACACACACACACACACACACTCATACCCACAGCTTACAATAAAGGACTAATCCAAATGTTATTTGTGTGTACTTGGTTATGCTAGGTGTTTTCCAAACAGCATAAAGCTATAACTTTGAAATAAAAAGACAATAAAAGCTCATATTTAACACAACAGTTGTTTACGGCCATGATCATAAAGATCAAGTTCACTTCTAAAAAAAAAAACCAGTTTGGAACCGATGAAAAGACGTAGTGAAGGAGTTTCAAATATCTCGTTTAAAGTCAGCATTTTGCAAATTCTATGGTCGTTATAACAATCTAGTTTGCCAATACAACCTATCATTGGGTCAAATGCTGTCTGACGTATTTCATACCGATTGTTAGACCTTTGTTGGCAAATTGATTTTGACTACGGATAACTCCGTTTATCTGATCAAGATAAAGGGCTCACGGCGGGTGTGACCGGTCGACAGGGGATGTTTACTCCTCCTAGGCACCTGATCCAACCTCTGGTGTGTCCATGGGTCTGTGCTTCCCCATCTATCTGATATGTATTGTTTTGGGAAGTTATGAGATTGATCCCTATTCGATATCTTCACCTTTCGTGAGGAGTTCATTCTTTGTACAAAGGTAGGGTAAAAGTGACTGTGTGTTTTGAGTGATTACAATGTGTAAATCACACTATTAGGAACTTAAAAACAACCGATGCCTCCAGCATAAAGCACAGACACTCGACCATTGGTCTTAATTTTTTCCTCTTTTATTATACAAAGATCTTTATTTTTCCTGTATACTCAATAAATTATGTTACATAAAAAATATTCGGTTTGGTTGTATATGTATGAAACGTGAAGATGACGAATAGTTGTCAATCTCCTATAAGTAATACAAAATAGAGAGCTGGGGAGCACGACCCCTGTGTATATCAGAGGTGGGATCAGGTACCTAGGAAGAGTAAGCATCTCATGTCTATATGTATAACACTAATTGTGAATGTGTTAGCGCTATGTAATAATAGCTCCACTTCTCACTATTTAACACAGTTTCTCTTTAATTACTCAAATTCTAGTTTTAAAATGTGTTGAGCTCTTGTATTACAACTTGTACTTGGCTTTTACTTCTACAAATTGTTTTTCTCCTTGTTGACTTTTATTGAGGAGTCGTTCCATGGCTTTTACTTGTACAAATTGTCTTTCTTTTGTCTTCAGTTTTAATATAGATTCTTCCCTGAATTTTCGTACATGAGATATTTAGCTGTACGATGTGTTTTGTAACACCAATTAACCTACATCTAGCGAGTCGTACGAAATATTTTCGTGTGCGAAAAGGCATAAAAGCTGGACGCAGGTTCATCAGACATATCTGCACAGTGTGTGGTAGGCAATTAAGATATATTGAACAACAAGAATTCGGATTGAATACTAATAATTTGGTTTGTATTACGAGTGACACACTCAACACTCTTATATCTGCTGTAACAGGTACTGATGAGCCATGTGATGCTATTCCAATTCCAATATGGATACAACACCGGGCAAAGAAAATCGATAAACAAATTAGTCAAAGTGTTCTTAACTTACATAAAATTCACACAGGTGACATTTCAAACGTTAACAAATCTGGAACTGTCTCATTGTGTACTTTAGATTGTAGATCCAGGAGAAATAAATCATTGTCCATCAACGATTATATACAGTCCAATAACATGGATCTCATGGTGCTAACTGAAACATAGTTAGAATCTGATACAAATAATTCCGTTTTGTTCGAACTTACACCAGATGGGTATGATGTCATTCACAAACTAAGACTAGAACATAGAGGCCGGGGTCTAGCAATTTTCCACACAAAGCAGATCCGTGTGAGGCCTGTTAACAAAGATGCCAAGTTCACAGATTTTGAACATCTAGAGTGTTTTGTTGATGTGAAAAACAACTTTGTTCGTCTTTGTATCATTTATCGCCCATCGCCATCAAGATGGAACAATCTCCGGAATTCAGTTTTCTTTGAAGAATGGACCAAATATCTAGACAGTCTGGTGTTAATTCCTGATTAGTTACTAATCACAGGTGAGAATTCAAGGAGAAATATATGCAGGTTAGTAAACTCTTGCTACATTGTAAAACGCAGTACTACAATAAGAAAATTCAGGAATTAGGCAGCGACTCAAAACAACCATTCAAACTTACAAAAAATATCACGGGAAATACAAATGTGTCAGTTTCACCTGTTTGTGATAAAAAAAAAACTCGATCTTGCATCCAAATTTTTATGAACACCTTATTGAAAAAATTCTGAAAATTAGAGACAGTCTATGTTCCTCGAGCATGTGCCCTTCTATGGAAGTAGTTCTTTGCGCTGACATTAAGTTTGATTGTATTCCTTTGGGAGTGTTTGAGCCAGTGTCGCTTTCTGAGGTGCGTGATATTATCAGTGGTGCGCCAGCAAAGTCCTGCGAATGAGACCCAATATCCATGAAAGTTTTAAAACAATATTTGGAGTGTGTTTCCCCAATCAGTACTAAAATTGTAAACAAATCTTTCGTGAAATCGAACGTGTCATCGGATTTTAAAAAAACTATAGTACAACCATTCATTAAGCGACAAGTATATCAATAAAAAAATTCTTCATTTAGACAGGATAGCACAATTAGTACAATTGACTAGTTTACATTGTGGTCTTGTATAAAACATATTCACAGACAAATAAATGAGAGAATAGAAAAATTGAGACTTGACAAGAATGAATTCAAAACTTACAGACCTGTATCAAACTTACCTTTTCTATTTAAAATATTGGAAAAATCAATGACAGCTCGACTTGAAAACATTTGAACGCTCACGAGCTTCACGACCCGGTGCAATCTGCCTACCGCAATTGTCACTCCACAGAAACGGCTGTATTACGGGTTCATCGTGATATTACCTCAGCATTGGACCGGAATCCATGTATTGCACTCGTGATGCTTGATCTTTCAGTCGCATTCGACGTCATAGACCATAACATTCTGAACAGGCATATGGAGTATGCTTTTGGTATCACGGAATTGGCTTTGTCATGAATCAAATCTTTTATCTCTGGTCGAAGTCAACAAATTGCTGTTGCATCTACAGTATCCAAAGTGTTCATATTCTACATTGGTGTTCCACAGCGTTCTGTATTAGGACCTCGTCTATATTGTATGTTCTCCGAACTAATCGGAGAAATTTACCGGAGGCATAACATGTGTTGTCATTGCTATGCGGATGACACTCATACTTGATTATAAATCCAAACGACAGCTCGGGCAGCATTGCAGACAGACTTTCTGATATTGACAACTGGATGCATAACAACATACTCAAGCTTAATAAGGAAATGACACAACTTATCATCTTTACACCAAAACGTAAAGCTAGTGAATTTTCAGTATATCAACTGGCTTTCTGTGGATCTGTCGTCACTAGTGCTTTATGCGTCAAAAATCTTGAGATCTTTTTTGACAAAACACTACGAATGGAGTGTCAAGCAAGTGCATTGACAAAATCATGTTATTTCCAACTTCGTAATATCGGTAGAATTAGATCTCTTATAACGAAGGATGCGTGCAGGACACTTGTTAGAATACTGATTACATCCGTCTTGATTATAGAAATGCACTTCTTTATAATGTTAATTCAACATCCTTACAGAAGTTACAGAAAGTTCAAAACACTGCTGCCAGGCTCATGACACGTTCACGGAAACATGAGCATATTACACCAATTCTCTCATCGCTTCACTGGTTATTTGTGACATAGCGAACAAAGTATAACATCTTATTGTATACTTTCAACGGTATACATGGATTAGCTCCAGCATGCATCCAGGAAGAAATTCAAGTCTACCATCCACATCGAACACTTCGTTCTGCGGATTCGTTATTCATTCGAAAGCCACGCGCTCGTACTAAACTGTAAGATGAAAGACGGTTTGATGTTTCTTCATCAACTCTGTCGAACTGCTTCCCGTTGGATCTTTGTGTCGAGGGTTCATTAGCTGGTTTTAAAAACAAACTTAAAGCATATCTTTTTATGCCCCTAGATCGAAGATCGGAGGGGGGGGGGATATTGTATTTGTCCTGTCTGTCATTCTGTAATTCTGTCAATCTGTCTGAAACTTTAACCTTGTTAATAACTTTTGAACAGTAAGTGCTACAACTTTGATATTTCACATGAGTATTTCTTGTGACAAGATCTTTTCGTGGATACTAACATTGTTTGACTCTGAGACCTTGACCTTTGCGTTTGACCTACTTTTTGAAAACTTTAACCTTGCTAATACCCGCTGGTTACATGCCGCTGGGAGATTTGGTTCCGCAGGTCGCGAGTTCAACCCCGGGTAGGGGCGGAAGCGAGTATCCAAATAAAGTGAAATTTTTTCTGCTTAATGTTAAATAGTTCTTCACTTAGGGCAGTTATGTTCATTTAAGAGTCAATTGCTATTTCTGTGCTTTATATATATATTGTATATTGCTCCATTGCTATTCTCGTATGAGAATGTTAGTTTTCTAACCCACCCCCCCCCCCCCAATCCTTTCATGATTTTGAAATAACATCAAGGTAATGTGAATATTTCGTCGATGACGAGGATAATATTTTACTGCTTTACGTAAAAATATTTATGACTTTTGACTCGATAATCTTTTTTTTTCAAATTACCTATAATACTAAATCATGAAGTGTAAAGATGGAATCAACATGCAAGATCACCTGTTCAATGCAAGCTTTTGAATTATCTTTATTTTTCATCAAGTTTTAGATCTTATGCTTACGTAAATTGAAGTTTGAAGTAGAAATATCGGATTCAGTAAATGAAAACCCACTGAGATTGTGCGTCATGGCCATTCGAATGAGGAAATTATCAGTACAAAATGTAGATACTCCTATATCATTTTTCAGAAAGGTATTTCAAAAAGTTCCCTAAAATGTAGATTATCAGTTAAATAATGTGTTACTGTTGCATCATTTTCTTGGGGAAAGCATCAAAATGCGAATCGGATAAATAAAAGATTCAAAGATCTGATCCCGTTCTGCATTTCATTTCTTGATTTTCAAAATGAAGGACTTTCTTGGTTTGGCGTTCCTGCTGCTGTGTGCGGTACCTATTCACGGCCTTTCAATACTCACTGGCGACAGTGGTCCGAATGTTACTCAGCTGGATACGAATGACCTTGATTCTAAAAAAGGGACCCCATTCAAGCAACTTTTGAACCAAGAAACCATTATCAGAATAGGCCTCGTGAAAAATGTGTACGATTTGATGAAGGATATGATCACAATGAAACAAAGCATTGAAACTGCAAGTCAGAAAACAAACGTAGAAATAGCAGACTTACAACGGGAAGTTGAGAAGCTAAAAGATGAAAACCACAGACTTCATCTTCAAATCATTAAGTATGAAGAAACCTTTAACAATGTTGAAATTTCACATATATCACTAAATATTTGCGAGAGTTTGACGAGAAAGGACAAGATTTTAAGGCAAAGACGAGTCCGACTTTCGAAGACTCCACTTAAGGTAGTTCTATCCCCCCTGTGACGTCATAAGATTTTGCAAAGTCAATGATTTAATAAGATTTCTGCATGACAGGAACATTTTGTTGGAGTCTTTTTCAATAGTTATTGTAAAAAATCTTGTTAACCATGAAACATTTCAAACGTCTGAGTTATATATAAATAATCAATTATATGTTTCAAAATATTGAATTCAAGGGCAATAAAACTGTTTTTATTAAATCATTTGTCAAGTTTATTATGCGATAGATTTATTTTATTTTTCACCTACATTTTGTATATTTTTGTAAAGAAACAGTTTCATTAAACTGTTATGAATACTATTATATCATTATAACCAGTTTTTGTTACAATTTAATAATGTTCTTTAAGGACAATTGCAATTTTCTGAACATGTTAGCATATGTGCTACATGTAATTGATAAAAAAAATTATTAGTATTGCAACATACTTATTTTAAGATTTGTATTTGTTAATAATACATAGTATTTTACGAATCAATAATCAAATATATGATTGAAACTATAATTCTAGGGGGTGGAATTACATAGATAAACACACACTGGAAATTGACAAGATTTATGCATGACAGGAACATTTTGTTAGAGTCTTATTCAATAGTTATTGTGAAAAATCTTGTTAGCCATCAAATATATTTATTTGTTAATAATACATAGTACTTGAAGAATCAACAATCAAATATATGATTTAACCTATAATTCTAGAGCGTCGGAATTGCATTACTTTAAATAAACACACATTGGAAATTGACAATGGCATACCTAAAGTTATATGATCAGTTATCCACAAGACTGAGCAGTTTCATGGAGACTCTTTGCAAAATATAATTTATATAACTGCACTATTTGGTAAGACAGAAGCATTATGTTCGATTTGTAAACAATTAAGAGCATAAGTGATACCATAAAAAAATAAACTCTTAGTTAGCTACCACAGCAAATTTTTAACGACGGTACGGTTTGGATTAATCTTTCATGGTGCATACATGTTAGATAATATCATAATAGTTGGTGACGTCAATGTACATATTTTAGTTATTCCATAAATATATGAAATTCACATTTTTAATGTCTTTGTTCGTGATATCTTTCCCAATTGTAATGATAGCCATTTCCCCATGACTGCGATGCAGATGTGAATAATATACGTATGAATTTTGATTGGATATAGTACGCCTATTTTAACGACTGAGAATTCCAACCAAAATGAAAGTAGAATGTAAATATAAAGCAATAAATATCATATTTGAGCATACAATGATGCGGACTTCGATAAATTGTGAAAAGTGTCTAATTCCTAACTACGATTGGGAAATCTTGATCAATAGTACTGAAAATATCGATGTGACTACTTCTGAAATTTTATCGTGAATTCGTGCATACTAATGTGTACCCAAAACGTCTATTAGTGTGCGTCCTAGTGACAACTCGTGGCATGACTCCGCGCTTCCCAAGACAATGCAAATACGAGATCTTTTACGCAATAAAGCATTATAATTCCAATGTTATTTATTACGGTTGCTTTGATTGGACAAAAATGAAGCTAAATGAAAATTTACACATCAATAAATCCAAAAACGCTATGTATACATACGCGACTGAAAACAAATAACATAGTGCAGGGAAACTATTCAAATTTTTGAAATTGATAATACAGGGAACAAATTGGAATTATAAGAATCAAACATTTGTTTTGAAGAATCTATCGATGTGTAAACTCTGGACATTTAAGTCACAAACGTAACATAGAAGTGTAGAATTGTCGATAAATTCTTTTTAAAAAGTTCAATCCTATAAAAAAAAAAACAAGAAAGGCGTAAAATGGGTTCAAAATAGGCATGTACGTAACAAAGTTAACAAGAAAATGTATTGACGCAAGCGTCAAATAGGCCACAAAAGGCCGTTCCCGATACACACTGTTAAATGGATTTAAAAAACTCCAATCACTTCCGAATAGTTGTTTACAAATTACAAGAATCTCGCGAAAAAAATAGTTGTGAATAATATAAACTTCCCTCTATTCATTATCATTTGATTGGTTAGTTACATTAACCCAGTAATCATTCCTGCCTTGTAATTCAAATCCTTATCGTGATAAACCACACCACGCTTTAGAGGAGGATGGAGACAGCTTTGAATTTACATTGACTCTGTTGTGACATGTAGGTTCGTTGTGGATTCTCTATACAAAATTATCGTAACATTTTAACACACCTTAACATTAATGCTACTGGTTTTTAATATTTGAATGTTAGTCAGATGAATCAGATATTGCTTTAACATCAAGAATAACTTATCAATAAATCCCACAGAAAACATTTTCATCCCGCAGAAACAGAGAGTAAATTTTTAAATGTATATCAAAGAACGGGCCGGGGTTTTTTTTTGGCGGCCTGTAATAATATGGAAAAAAAAATGCTATAACTCATTATCATAACAATATTGAATTAAGAAACAAATTTCATTTTTAAAAATACGGAATATTAGTTCTTTATGAATGAAATTAGTCATCTTCCTTTCATTTCCGTCGGAATTCCCAGCCGATAAAATATGTTGTTTTTTTTAGATCATTAATAGATCATTAGTTCTTTTATTGGACACAGTAATTCAATGAATACTTTTTTCAATAAAAATTATTTCTATCAATGATTCAGTCATAGCGTGTAATGATTAATTAATCAAATAAAGATACATCAATTTGTCAATTGGAGTAATCAATGAATGATTTGTTAATCTAATATAATTATTTTGCTCAATGATTAAATCAGTTATATCATTAATGTAATTACCGAGATCAAATTTCATTGAAAGAGGACAATACATTTTGCATCTTTAATTGAATTCAGCACATCTTTAATTCAATACCTGTGCCCTTTAATTCAATTATTGGATATTCATATATTGAATTCAATGAATGCCTGGAATTAATTATGACAAATGCCAGCTCTGAATAAAATGAAGTGGAAATAATAATTATTGATTAATATGTATAATGCTGATTTATAAATATGACACATATTGGTTCATTGTTCAGCTATTTTCCCGCTATATTGTAATCAGAAATATACCATGTTTAAAATACAGAGGTCGGGTCTCTACTAGAGCAGGGGAAAACTGACTCGGATGAGCAGTTATACTTTAGAGTAGGATTTCTCACTCGGAAAATCTACTCTTGAGTGTGAGTTGGGGGTGACAGGATTCTATTCCATAGCCAATTTTCGCGGGGGCGGGAGATAAATCCTATTCCAGAGTCAGTGGAGGCGATGGTGGTGGTTGTCGGGGGATAACGGGGGTAAATCTTATTTCAGAGTCAGTGGAGGCGATGGTGGTGGTTGTCGGGGGATAACGGGGGTAAATCTTATTTCAGAGTCAGTGGTGGTGGTGGTGGTGGTTGGGGGTAAATCTTGTTTCGCCGACAGTGATGGCGATGGTGGTTGTGGTGTTTGTTGGGGGGCTAAATCTTATTTCGCAGTCAGTTGTGGCGATGGTGGTTGTGGTGGTGGTTCGTGGGGCTAAATCTTATTTCGCCTTCAGTGATGGCGATGGTGGTTGTGGTTGTGGTTAGGGGGGGGGCTAAATCTTATTCCTCAGTCAGTTATGGCGATGGTGGTTGTGGTCGAGGAATCACAGCTCACAGCTTAATTTGTAGAAATTTTCAGTAACTCACTCATTTTATACCATCAGGCTACAAACTGTTAAATGAACTTGTGTGTGTAAGGGATCAGAAAAAAAATTACTGAGTCATCATCACTTTTGTGCATTCCACTATATAAATATATAGATAACTAAGTTGTCATAACGACATAATACGTCATAACATGGTATAATGATATATCGTAATAGCGAGATAACTAATTTGTTATAACGACATAATAGGTCATAACATGGTATAATTATATCTGGTAATAACGAGATAACTAAGCTGCAATCACAATCATAGATATAAGGAATTATATTAATTATTAGTTTAGATTTAGTATGAGAGTTAGAAAAATCATTGAAAACATGGGGGTATTTCTGGCTATTGGGTCAAATGCTGTCTAATGTGTTTCATACCGATTGTAAGACCGTTCTTGGCACACTGATTTTGACTACGGATATTTCCATTTAAGATCAAGATATTGGGTGACCGGTCGACAGGGGATGCTCACTCCTTCTAGCCACTCCATCTTTAGGGGTTCGTGTTTGCCCAACTCTCTATTTTGTATTGCTTATAGGAGTATGAGATTGATCACTGTTAGTTATCTTTACCTTTCATCTAAACTCTCACATGTTATATTGCTATTTCATTTCGTATGATGCAATCTTGACATATCTTCCTTAAGTACAGCGTCAAATTGTCGTTTTCTTTTCGTTGCTTTCTGCATTAAATGCACATTAATTAATATACATCATATCGTATATACAATGCAAGAGAAATACAAACATTTTTTTTAATATTAACTACACTGTATAATAGATGTCGTTTTCGAAGACATGATATGTTTGTACTCCATTCTTAAAGATGACGTCAATAAAACCACTGTGGATCTGAAGACAGAAGTTAAAGAATCTCAAGTTGATCAAAAGACGCTCTTCTCTACTGTGTCGGATCTGGAGGTGTTCCGAATGAATATGTCTATGAACGAAAATGGTATGGTTGTGTTGTGAGAATTGATATTAAAATATACCTGAAAGATAAAGCCCCGCCCCGAAAAGATTTTGTTTTTTAAATTTCATTTTTATATTAAGCAGAATGTCATGATTATAAATTTAAAACAACAAAATGAAAACTTGCATAATATATATCACTATGCAGTTGCAACAGTTACAGAATAAGTAACTGTATGAATAACATGACATAATATGATATAATAACCTAACGATAACCCTTAAAAGCTTTAAGATGTTGGAGTTCCCATGGGCACGAGATGTGCTCCTTTGTTGGCTGGCCTATTTTTGTATTCATGTGAAGCAGAGTTTACTCAGAGCCTTCCACATGGGAGGAGATGATATCTTGTTGTGGCCTTCGGTTCAGCGTTTGGATTTGTCAGCGATGTTTTGTCTGTTGGCGATGGTAGCTTTCGTTCGTGTGTCGATTCGGTATATCCCTGTGGGCTCGGGGTGGAGGACACCACAGAGTCGCCCCCTTCTGTTTCATATTTAGATATTTTATTGAAAATAGACATTTATTTAACATCAAACTGACAACTCAGCTGTATGACAAACGGGATAATTTCAGCTACTCCATCGTCAACTTCCCATATTTATGTAGCAACCTTCCATTATCACCTGCACATGGTGTTGTGTCTCTCAGCTGGTTCGACGCGCAAGAGCTTGTTCTGCGTGTGGTCAGTTTTTGAGTCGATGCAAGCTACTGACAAACAAGTTGATGGTACAGGGGTTTCAACAGTTTCGATTGAAGTCAGCATTTCGCAAATTCTATGGTCGTTATAACGATCTAGATCGTCAATGGAGCCTGTCATTGGGTCAGGTGCTCTCTGACGTGTTTCATACCGATTGTTAGGCCGTTCTTGGCACACTGATTTTGACTACGGATAACTCCGTTCACTTGATCAGGATATAGGGCGCACAGCGGGTGTGACCGGTCAACAGGGGATGCTTACTCCTTCTAGGCACCTGATCCCACCTCTGGTGTGTCCAGGGATCCGTGTTTGCTCAACTATCTACATTATATTGCTTATTGGAGTTATGAGATTGATCACTGTTCGTTATCTTCACCTTTCATGTGACCCTGGATTGGATATTCGTCCTGAAAACCGGCCCATGTTATATTTCCATTGTAATACTTAACACAAGTCCATCCCTCTTTGATAATAGCACTATGCACTAACACAAGTTAAAAAGTCCAACACCAAATGGATAGAAACTTGTCATTATTGTTTAAATGACGCAATAAGAATATACAATTGTATATACAAAATACTGAAACATATACGGAGGGGGTCGGGGAACTAGTAAACATTTAGCTCACTTCAACATGGGTTTACATTTGTTGACCTCAGTGTAGTTTTGATCCCTCCTCACCGACTATATGAGTTCATGAGAATGTGTTGCAAGAACTCAGTGTTAATGTATTAAGAGTTTGTCTACGAGAAAACCATGCAAATATATAAAAATGAAGGAAATGGTGGTCATCAATATCATTTCTAATCATTTATATCATTGGAGTATATGGTTGGAATAATTATAATTTGAGGTCAATTTATTGATAGGTCGTTTCTATTTTTAGTAACAGCGCATTCTGTATTTACACGTGGAGTAGTCTTTGAACACAAGAAAAATCCTGAAATATTAGGGTTTTATTTTTTCAAAAATGCAAATCAATTCTGAAGGCTTGTGAAAAGAATGGATTTTTTTATGATATTTCCATGTAAACCACTTGTGGAGAAATCATGTTTGACATCATAAGTGTCCATATAGAGATTACATGGAGCCTGTAATTTGGCATTGTGCCAAACTTTTTTCATTTTGTGTTATATGGTCATGCAATTTTGAAATAGGTGTTGCTGCAAAAGTAACGCTTAAATTTCTTTAAAAGTGTATAATACTTTGATATCAAATCCTTGTCTGTAAAATATAAAAAAAATTGTACTTTGGACTTTTGGCCGTTCATTTGCAATTAGAATTTAAAAACTGACAAAAATGAATATTTTTAAGCATTTAAAATTATCTTTTAAAAGATTAAAGATTTAAAATTTGTGATATTAGATGCATACATTGTTTGGAAATTTAATTTTATTTATAGATTTATCATTTTCTAATAAATAAATCCCAGTAATCTACTATTTTATATGAAAAAGGGGGTCTTTAAATGAAATAGACCTGTTGCTGGAATTACCCATCCTTTGATGCACTCTTCATACGTAGAAGGTACAAAATGATAGCAATATTATGGAATGTTATGATTCCAACTTGAAATGGGATTTGAGAATTTGTACATCATGTTTATGTGATATCAGTGAAAGACATAACAGTATCTATAATGTAATCCAGAAATTTCTAAATATTGGCAGGTTTTAAAAAGTATCCGGTACTTCGTCCTGTTATACTGCAAACTAGTACCAGTGGTCAGGCATTTTGTCATTGAAGAATTGAAAGCATTCTTTCCTTGATAATTCATGCATTAATCGAGAATGCTTAGATGTTATATGGAGGAAATCAAAGAAAATATGCATCTATAGTCAGTCCAGATGGAGCATGTGAGGATCTAGTGCAGCCCCCCCCCCCCTCCCCGAATTTGCAAAATGTATTTACCATCATGATTGATGACAAAAATTTGTTATTAGTTTACATATATGCAGTAAGTAATGAGGACTGGACAAAATAAGAAAAGTGTGAAATAAAAATGCATAAAGTGAACTCAAAGAATGTATAATGTAACAGTTTGTTCGGTATCTTTCTTTTTCAGTGCTCAATGTAACAATATGACATACTTGATGCTTAATCATAGGTTACGATTCAACATGCTAAAATTTACACCTTTCTCTATTTTACCAACAACAAATATATAGATATTGTAAACTGATGGTATTACGTATATGTATATGCTAATGTAGTTTCTTAAAGTCATTGATGTAGGTAGAGTTTGGATCGTCACTATACTTTGTTCATCATGAGAAATTGATCGGGAAAAAATTTGGAAAAATCATTTAACTGACAGGGAAACCGAAGATAAATCAGCCCCCCCCCCCCCCCCTCTACTTTTTTATGGCAATCAATAAACAATTGAAATGGAAGCTTGAACTGATGAATTAAATCCTTGGAACATCCCATCCCACCCCACCCCACCCCACCCCCTCCATTATTATCATTATCAAGGATTTTGAGCTTCGGGTTGTGTTAAAAGTAATTTTTAGGGAGGTTGGGGGGTTCTATAAAAATTTGCCACCCGCGCACACCCTCCGCCCTGGTGATGAGTGCCAATTACGGGGCCTCTCCACCTACACTGTACACACCTACACTGTACATGTTTAGACAGGACAGACTATACCAGTCGGGTCAGGTATAAACAATACATTTCATTACAAATTGTATTACAAGCGAACTTCTTTACTTTTGTGCGATTTCGGACGTTATTATTATCTGACTTCCATCTTCGGTGCAATTTATGTGATTACTGTCAGTTGGTATTTAAGCTATATTTCATTTGTACGTGTAATGGTGTTGGGAGTGGAGTGCGAATGCAAAGAATATTTCTGTATTTAGATATATTCAACATTATTGATTATTTTATGATTTTAACAAGATCATTCACTATCTAAGAGCATTTTACCATTACCACCCCTCTCCTCTCAACATAATGTTTATAATCATCAATTTCCGGTATTGAATATGGCTGCTTCGAACCCTTTCGCATGGATTTAGAATGTAGAATAATACGCTACATGTAAGAATAAAAAACAAAAGAAAGACAAGAAAAGAACATGCACATTCCTTTTAACTCACCGGAACGACTATCCGGAGAGCTGCACGAATTGTAATGACCCGAGTGTTTGCGTCGGCGCCACTTTAAGGAAACATTTTATCCTGGGTTATATCTTCTAAACCAAGGGGGTAGGGTTTTGATATATCCCTTATTTATTCCCCATGAAGAGATCTTTGATGTGGTACCAAGACTTTCGACCTTGTGACCTTGACCTATTTTTTAAAAAACTTCAACCTGGGCTATGTCTTTTGAACCAATAGGGATAAGGCTTTGATATTTTACATATATAGATGCATCATGAAGAGACCTTTGTTTTGGTTTGACCTAACGACCTTTGCCTTGAACTTTGACGTACTGTTCAAAAACTTTATCTTGGTTATATCTTTTGAACCAAGAGTGATAGATCTCTGATGTTTCAAACATATATGTCATTTCTTTTCTTACCAGAACTGTCAACGTCGACCTTGGACTTTGACCTATTTTTCAAAAACTTTTAACCTTTTGAACAAACGGTTAGGTACAGTCATCTGACAACTCTTGTTTATATGTACATATTAAGCATGTTATTTAATTGTTTAAGGGGTAATTGGTGCTCAATTTTTTTCTGGGTACTTCATTTGTTAAAGTTTGATGAGATCTAAAAACTCCTAACCACAAAGTACTTTTTATCTAATATATTGTACCTGACAACTTCATATGACATGTTAACTGTCCCGAGGAAAAGATAAAGATTTTGGGGTATTATACTGTGGATATTTATCAAGTTCTGTCTTCACACAAGTTTCACCTTTGAACTTGAAGCACGTCAGTCTTTAAATTGGTCTAAATGTTACTATGGCAACAATTTTATTTGTTTTAGAATATCAATATTGTGACTCTCATACAACTTTTCAAAAGTTACATTGCTGTCTGGCTTAGTATTTGCGATTAAGTTTGATTATTTCAGAATGTTTTCAATAACCAGTCAGATTTTTTAAAAAAAAATAGATTGATCCTTATTGTATCCATGGGAAAAGCAAATCTATGAAGAAATATGATCCAGTTGCTTGTGGTATATTTAAGTCTCTGTAGGACCACAATGTAAACTAGTCATCTGTACTAATCGTTCTATCCTGTCTAAATAAAGAATTTATTATATATAGCATATAAATTGGCATGAAATTTGTTTTTAAAAATTGCATTTTAAAAGTACACAAATATCAATTTTGTTAAATTAAAACTATTCATACGATGCATATTATTTTTTTTAGAAACGTTATTTTTTCAAATTTTGCAATTTGTCACCATGGCAACCAGTACCCATAGCAACAAGAAATGATTGATACATACTTCTGGTCATCTGATGTGAAATCATAAAATTATATAAGACTTAATAAGATAACAAAGACCATGCATGGCAAACAGGTTTAGGTGACTACCAGAATAAAAGCTCTACAAGCAGGAAAAAATGCCCAACTTGAAGTGTTAATATATTTACTATAATCGAGAGTCCAAAGACAGATTTTTGATATATTGTAAATATACTTCTTTTCTATAAGATGAAAGTAATTTTGAATAAATCAAAGCGTTACTTTTTGACTACTAGTTGATTCAAAAGTTATCATTTTCTGCAATTTATCAAAATCTGGAATCGTGCCAAATTTGTGACCTTTGTGCACTTAAACGGAAGTGAAATTTTAGATTCCCACTAATCAATATGAATATGCATATCCAGTTGTTTTATAAACTGTGTCAATTTTTAAAAATCCATTTTCAATAATCTGTTAGAATTTTTAAATAGAAAGGGTAAAATATACATAATTTTACCCTTTTGTCAGAACAAAAGTGCCATTTTTAGTAACATGGCTGCAAATCCCTATCCAATGACTACACCCCCGGAAAAATTAGCCAAAGTATTTGATATTGATGTACTTTATTACACTCAAAATATGTTGTTGATCCGACAACCTTGCTTCCATCACATTTTGCATGGTTTTCTCGTAGACAAGCTCTTAAGTCTGTTGGAGAGGTCGTTTTGTTACTACAATTTCCCAACATTACTGTTTTAAACATTCTAGTAAATACGTGTACATATACCACGTGAATATCATATTAGTATAATTTTCATTTCTACTCAAGTTTCAAATTTCAAAGAAGGTGTTGCAAGTATCTTGTTAATTTCTCTAAAGGTGTTGCATGAAAGATCGAAAAAAAAATTAAGTTATTCAAATATATGATAAAACCAGATTCAATAATTTTTGAAAATAAGTTTAAAAGACGTGTATTGACAAAATCAGCCAAAATATTTCGAGTTTAAATCAAGTAATAAGCGATTTATATGATTTTTAGGGTTAAAATGGAGGGGTATCCCCGAATTTCAGAAAAACTGCCTCCGTGAAACAAAATAAATTTAGCAATAACACGTTCTTCGAGTTTTCCTCTAATAAACTGTTGCTTTGAAATTTTGTTTCATGAGGGCATTTTTTTTTTAATAAATTTTAAAAATTCGACACGACTTCACTAATATTGTTTTCAACTTCACCTGTACGGACATTATCGTGTTATCATCTCCACATTAAGGTCAATTCTTAACCAGAGAACCGACCGGTAATTAAATTGGCCGTATTATTGTGTATAATATATATATGAATACATCAATTGTTTGTTTTTGCGGCCAAGCTCGTTGATTACAAGATTTTGATTTTGATATGTTTCATTTTAGTTCGAATATTTCATAAACAATGCGGTCGGTCACCATTGATATGGACATAGCAATTTTAATAAATAATTTTCTTTGAAGTTCGGTGCGCAACAGTATAAAAATGCTAATCTCATAAGACTATGCATCCCATTCTATTTTGACACTAAACTTGTAGCTTCTGACCCTAGTCAGTCTAAAATTAAAAAAAAATATCTATGTTTGGCTTTACAGTCAACCCCACCTGCTCAAACATCCGATTGTGTCCAAATTGCAAAATCTTCCATACAGAAACGGAAATTTAATAGGGAATGGTTGAGATACGACTCTAAATTGGGCTTGATGGTTTGCATTTCGGCCAATGTACACAATGTTTTCACGGAGGGGTGTAGCATCATGAAGTTTATATTTATATAATTTATTATCTGAATTTTGATTTCCATAATAGAATTTATCAAACAAATCAACTTCTTATTATTTCAGAAAGAAATGTTTAGGTATGATAGCTGGATATGGTTAAGCAATGTAACTGATTCAAAATGTTAAAATAAGTGTAATGAATAAAATAATATATAATATGATGGAAATAATTGTAAAGCATGTGATTATTTGTGCCGCGTCACTCCCCGAAAAAGTGGCGAAAGGGAATTCTGGTCCAGTGAGAGCACTGAAAGGCATGGTGCCTTTTACGAAAAAGCGTTGTGAACTTTGCAAAGCTTTGGAAGAAAAACTTTAAGTCCAAACAGGGTAAATAACCGTTAAATAGTTTGAGTTTATACACTGTATGTATTCCAGTAGCAAATTGCTATTTTGAATCAATTTTTACAGGTACATGTACTTTGAATAATGTTGAATTTTATTAATGCGTATTAAACTTCCCATATTTTGTGTTGTGGTCAAAGTCATGTACAGTTGCCAATTGTTGGTTGTAGAAAATAATACATACGAGTATAAGAGCTTTTTGGACTGTAGTACATGTAGTATAGAATATTAAATATTTGATACACTCGTAACATGTAACCGTAAACATTGTATCTGATACTCAGAAAAAATAAATACAATTTATTTTAACGATTTCAAAAATTATCTTTAGACTGCATGTATAATGTATTGACAAATAAAATATATTAGGCTTCTCCCTAGTACTGGGGAATCCTTCAGGTATTTAAATGGCAAATGCGCAATGGGTATAAATATGAATGATGGTCAGTTCTACGTCACGAGTGCTGGCACGGAGCTCCGATTAGGTAAAATCCCCGCTTCGGTGCAACACCTTTTATTTTTTCTCATTCACTGTTAACACAACATAGAGAACATATTAAACAAGCATTCAAAAACAATATTCACGCATGCACAAGTAATTCATATAAATTATATATATATATCACAATCTTGATAATAAATAAGTACAATAATAGACTATATATACATTTAACCCGGAGGTTTTGACACGATCCCCTGGTATTAAATTGTGGTGTCAAGGGGTTTAATTTATTTGAGATTTTATACATTGACATCACGTGTCAGGGATGTATGTTTTCTTGAAGAGGATTCATATTTCTTAACCCTTTCTCTACCGTATCGGTCAATATGACCGATAGCGCGTAAAAACAGGGCTACGCAAAAGGAGTGTCTATAAATCTTTGAAACTACGGACGTAATATATATGTTTTATATATCATATTTTTGGAAATTTTCTATATTTTTTAACTATGCAAAAATCAATTGAATAAATAAAGCCATTAAATTAAAAAAAGCATTTAAAATGAAGGATGACTTCGTCTAAATATGACGCAACGCTTTGTCGGAAGGCCATTTCCCCCCTCGCTATGATTTTTTTTATTTTCCCTATGACTGCAATATTTTTTATATATTTGAGAAGCATATATTCCCTGCTTTCAGTACATATAAAAATTATTTTTAATGGCTGGCAAAGTTATAAGAATATAGCAATTTTTTGCACATATACGTTGTTTTACGATTTTATTTCGCAATGTTTAAACAGATCGGCGTTTTATCTATATTTATATATGGAAATAGGGAAAAGTAAATACATCTTGTAAAAGTAGAAGAAATGTTCTTTTTGATGGACCCTTATTCATATTATAATTCTCGGTAGTTTTTATATTACGATAAAATGAAATTGGGACATGCTGCGCGGTTGTCTTAAAAATTAGCAACAAATCGACGTCGCTAAAAGCAATCGACGCGCGTCGCACAATAAAGTGGTGAAAACTATTTGTATTGTCCTCTTTTAGTAAATTCAGTACCTGTTGATACACTAAAACAACATACATACATGCATGAAATAATCAGCCAGGTATCTCTGCTTTTTTTTTTAAAGCATAAAACCAATATTGTTTTACAACAGTTACACAACCTACATGTAACTTCATAAAACACCTATTGAGAATATTACTTCGGCAGATTGAATTTTAAAAAAAGATAAATAAAGTACTTCAAATTCAGATATAAACGTTATATTTGTTCGGAATAGTAATAATTTTTTTTCTCTGCCAAAGAAAGAAAACAAAAAAGAAGTTCGCCTATATATAGCCTGTATACTTTTATTTTTCCGTGATCCGGATCGCGGGCCTCGCGGGCTTTTCTGAAAGTGTGCACGGAGAACACACGTGTTTCCGTTTCAACGAAAACAACATCCGCTTCGGGAAAGGCTATAAGCCCGTGAACGGCAGGGTCTATAAGCCCGTGAACTGATACAATCGGAAGTTCCGTGAACTCAAACACACACAAATTGCATACGTCATACAATTTACTTTCGTTTTTACTAAAGGTCTAGTATTAACTCGTACCCGAGATGCATATTAAAAATCTTTTGTAAGTGGAGGTACAGAATCAACACTAATAAAGATTTGATTGAGTTCACTGGGTTCTAATTAGGATGTGATTGAGTTCATGGGCTTCTAATTAGGATGTGATCCAGTTCACGGGCCTGTCTCTAACACTAAATAGGATGTGATTGATTTCACGGGCCTGACTCTAACACTAATTAGGATATGATCCAGTTCACGGGCCTGATTCTAACATTAATTAGGATGTGATTGAGTTCACGGGCCTGATTCTAACACTAATCAGGATATGATGCAGTTTACGGGCCTGATTCTAACACTAATTAAAATGTGATCCAGTTCACGGGCCTGAGTTTAACACTAATTAGCATGTGATTGAGTTCACGGGCCTGATTCTAACACTAATTAGCATGTGATTGAGTTCACGGGCCTGATTCTAATACTAACTAGCATGTGATTGAGTTCACGGGCCTGCTTCTAACACTAATTAGGATATGATCCAGTTCACGGGCCTGATTCTAACATTAATTAAAATGTGATCCAGTTCACGGTCCCGATTCTAACACTAATTAGCATGTGATTGAGTTCACGGGCCTGCTTCTAACACTAATTAGGATATGATCCAGTTCACGGGCCTGATTCTAACATTAATTAAAATGTGATCCAGTTCACGGTCCCGATTCTAACACTAATTAGCATGTGATTGAGTTCACGGGCCTGCTTCTAACACTAATTAGAATATGATCCAGTTCACGGTCCTGATTCTAACACTAATCAAAATGTGATTGAGCTCACGGGCCTGATTCTAACACTAACTAGCATGTGGTTGACTTCACGGGCCTCATTCTAACACTAATTAAATGTGATTGAGTTCACGGGCCTAATTGTAACACTAAGTAAAATGTGATTGAGTTCACGGGCCTGATTCTAAAACTAATCAGGATATGATCCAGTTCACGGGCTTAATTCTAACACTAATTAAAATGTGATCCAGTTCACGGGCCTGATTCTAACACTAACTAGCATGTGATTGAGTTCACGGGCCTGACTCTAACACTAATTAGGATATGATCCAGTTCACGGTCCTGATTCTAACACTAATTAAAATGTGATCCAGTTCACGGGCCTGAGTCTAACACTAATTAGCATGTGATTGAGTTCACGGGCCTGATTCTAACACTAATTAGCATGTGATTGAGTTCACGGGCCTGATTCTAATACTAACTAGCATGTGATTGAGTTCACGGGCCTGCTTCTAACACTAATTAGGATATGATCCAGTTCACGGGCCTGATTCTAACATTAATTAAAATGTGATCCAGTTCACGGTCCCAATTCTAACACTAATTAGCATGTGATTGAGTTCACGGGCCTGCTTCTAACACTAATTAGGATATGATCCAGTTCACGGGCCTGATTCTAACATTAATTAAAATGTGATCCAGTTCACGGTCCCGATTCTAACACTAATTAGCATGTGACCCAAACGAGCATGCATACAGTATAAATACGTACATGTAAGTTGATGTAGCCACATAGGCCGACTAAAAAGAAAACAAAAATGTGGTTTTGTCATGTTATGAAAAATTCACGATTAATTAACCGCAATTTGATGCCATGGTTTGTCGTTTCATGAAAGCAAATATTTATATTTTATGATATCTAAAACAAGTGAATAACACCCTGTCCGGGTCCGGCAGTTTGATTACCCCCCCCCCCCCTTTTCCCCAGAATTATCTCCTTACGTGACGCGCGAGTGTAAGAAGGGGGTGTATTTAGTGTATAATGGGATGGGGTGGTTTTAATAAGACTGGGCATTCACGACCGCTGGTGAGAAGGCTATTTTCCAAGTTTTTTCCATGTTTATAAAAGAAATTATCTTTCTATGAAAAGAAAACACAATCTGTTAGGAAAACACACTTATGATAGAATTTATTATCATAATTTGAATTATTTTCTTTATTCTGTAACAGAAATAAAAATAAAATGTGTGTTTGGGCCAAAATGGGGGTGGGTTAACATCAATCAAAGTCTGATTATGACAGGCTAATGAAAAATAATAGTGATTTCTCTTTTATCCAAATGCATGTATTTTATATACACTTAGTAGCTTATGACCATAAATTAAATGTGATCCATACATGCTGGTACTTGTATGCTATGAGCTGATGAGCATGTGTTCCCTTCTTGCCCACAGGGGCTCGGTTGTCAGATATTGAAGTTTTGTATTATTTGTTCCCGAATAATAAATTGAAGTTTTGCATGATTTGTGTCCGAATAATAAATTATATAAATGCAAGGTGAAGATAACGAACAGTGATCAATCTCATAACTCCTACAAGCAATACAAAATAGATAGTTGGGCAAACATGGACCCCTGGACACACCAGAGGTGGGATCAGATGCCTAGGAGGAGTAAGCATCTCCTGTTGACCGGTCACACCCGCCGTGAGCCCCATATCATGATCAGGTAAACGGAGTTATTCGCAGTCAAATCAGTGTGCCAAGTACTTTAATGTACACATGATACACCTTTTTGAAAACCTCTAAAAAAAGCGGATTTTGGTGGTGGATTTTATTTATATAATTTATTATTCGGACACAAATCATGCAAAACTTCAATTTATTATTCGGGAACAAATAATACAAAACTTCAATAACTGACAACCGAGCCCCTGTGTTCTTGGCGGTCTCCTCCGTGACCGAGTGGTTAGAGCATTGCGCTCAAAATCACACGGCCTCTCATCTCTGTCGGCGCGAGTTCGAATCCCATTCGCACCGGTAAGTGAGAAAGTTTTCCCAATTTCCTTTCGAAAGATCGGTGGTCTCTCCCCAGGTATCTGGGTTCTCTCTTCCACCAATAAAAAAAAACTGGGTGCCACCAGATAACTGAAAAATTGCTGAGTTTGGCAGAAAACATCAATCAATCAATCCCCTTCTTGCCTAGATTTTCTCTAATTTCGACTAAATCCACAGCCCATCAGAGTACCATACAAGGGGATTTAGACACTGGGTACCATTAAGAAGCAATTCAATTCAACTTTTATATCTGGGGTCATTCACTTTCCCTCAGAGTTTCAGTATTTTCGCTGGACCCTGTAGGTTTTAACCTGAATTTCTTCAGTATTTGCCCTCGTGTATAATATATGCTAGGCATAATGCAGATACCTACATGATACATTTTTTTTTCATTACCCACTCTGCTACTCTCGCAATGTATAATAAAATATTCGATTCATTTCTAACACATGTATGCAATCCCTTACCATATCTTTAAATAAATTTGAGTAAATAAATTTAAGTGCGAAACTGTTCCATGCTACCGTGAAACTTAGATTTTGCTTTTTAAACATAAACCAACAATTCTTAATTGTGGTTTCTTTTCTTCTTTAAAAAGGGTATTGACATCCCAATATTTAGTGGGAAGTTCCCAGGTATCATCCGCTAGCGACAGTCTACTGACAAATCCAGACATGCATTGGAAGGATGCTGATATGGAGGACACAGGAACACCTGATCCCAGAACTGTGGCATTTCATTCGGGGTGACAACCTGGCTTTCAGTTGGTATGACTCTTTGAGGTTGAATATAGGGTTAAATCAGTGTAAATTTGATTAACATTCAAATAAATCCAGATAATACATTCACAACTGGAATCATGGCATTATGGTACACTGATATGTGTGTACCATTTTACTGGGGGGTTTTTGTGTGTTTTTTTTTTTTTTTTTTGCTGCATAACTAGGGATCGTATACATACAAAATGAGACAAAACAATTTCTAATTAGTTTCTAATTATAAGGTATGACACGTTTTAAGGTATGGTGGCCAATACTGATTTTATTTGCAATTTTCTTTCAGATATGGGACCCTATTATTCGGAGAACTGCAAATTTTATGAAGCTGTCTTTGACAGAAGATTTGGTTTTCTCCATCTGTGTTGCCACCAACCATTATGCTGAGATGGTCACATCTAGGTGGAAGGGTTGCCATATACTTCCCAAGGAAGTTTGCACCCTCTCACTGAAGAGGAACTGTACAGGTATTACTAGTTTTAAAAACCGATATTGTGGCAGTGATTTCCAGTTTCAAAAGAATAATAAGATGCATAGTAAAAAGATTACCTTTACCAAAATTAATCTGGCTGTGAATGTAACTCATTTATTAAATGTGTACTACAATTACCTCAGATAAAATTTCATAAGTAATTAAATGCATACTTTTCAGAGGGCCTTGATTATCGAAAACATTTACAGAGCCAATTTGAGTATTCAAAAGCTTTGACAATACATTAGTATTTAGGACTAAGTATTAAGAAATACTTTTTTTCCAGATTTTTGTGCATTATCTTATACACGCCTGCTGTGAAGTTCCAGTCGATAGACAGATATTGGTCAAGGCATGCCCCTGTCGGAACAACTCGTTATCAAGAATTATGTCTAGAAATAGGTTTCAAGAGGTTGAATATAAGAACATTTTTGTTAAATATGATGCAAGTACATTTAAATCTAGTGATTGAAAGTAAGTACTTGAACATTCGCTTATGTTGAACTTGGAGAGGAAAAATGGTTAGTACTTTTTGATAACATTTGATAAGGTGTTGTTGCTTAGCAACCAAATATAACTGAATAAAAAATAGATTATTTTAGATTAACAATAATTGAAAGATCTTTGTTTTAATGTTGCAATACTTATTCTATTTAATGGAACATAATGGCAAAACGTCATATTATTAGAAAATGATGGACAAGTATATAAAGTACGAAGTTTCCATTTGATGACCTTTGACCTTAATTCTCTTCATTACATTTTTTTTTAAAAACCTTTTAAAATGATTAAGATCTATTTAAAGATTATATTTTTAAAATAAAGTGACATTTACTAATCATCATGGATTGTAATTACGTTTAAATTGTGTCGAATGGATGCAGAAAGGCAAATTATGGTCAAAATTGTACTATGAGTGTTGTTACTTAGCAACCAAAAATATTTGTTTGTCAATAAAATTGATTAGTTTGATTTTGTTCTTTTTGTAGTATATTAAAAGGCACATTAGCTCATATATTTAGAATTTCCTATTTTTGACTCTAATCTAGTGAGAGGGGTCGTAATATATATATTTCAGAGAAAAAAGATTGCAAAAATGTGCACTTATATGACCTTTGACCCCGTAGACCTATATGAGGTCATGGGATACATTGACAAATTTTATAAGAAATTGTTCCCTGTCCAATTCCTAACAAAATTACATGTCATATGCCTACCCCAAATCGTGATCCATGCAGATTTAAATCGATTTTAAAATACTGTCATTTAGTCTCTAAAAACCTCTAAAATGTGCTGGTAGAGAAAGGGTTAAAGAAGAATTATATTTCTTAAAGAAGAATCATATTTCTTAAAAAAGAATCATATTTCTTAGAGAAGATTAGAGAAGAATTATATTTCTTAAAGAAGAATCATATTTTCAAGAGAATTATGTTTCTTGAAAAAGAATAATATTTTATTTCTTAAAGAAGAATCATATTTCTTAAACAAGTGTTATATTTCTTTAATTTCTTAAAGAAGAATTATATTTCTAAAAGAAAAATTATATTTCTTAAAGAGAAATTAGGTTTCTTAAAGAAGAATCATATTTCTTAGAGAAGAATTATATTTCTTGAAGAAGAATCATATTTTATATTTTGAAGAAGAATCATATTTTATATCTTGAAGAAGAATCATGTTTTATTTCTTAAAGAAGATATCTTGTTTCCCGCGTTCCAGCAGCGGGAAAAATCTAACGCGGTAATCTAGAGGTAACTCAGATAAACCGCGTTCTCATCGCGGGATGACTATCAGTTACCTGTCCCCGTCGCGGTAATATTTGTGGGGAAAATTGATCGTTTTTGTACCGTAAACAAATGCGAGTTAACTCCCCCGATTTAATGATAATGTTCATTAGAGGTGAGGATGTGATAGAGTGCAAAAGCAGGCATTCGGTGTTGTCGTATTTTGTTCATACTCTCTCGATGGTAGCTTACAACCACTGCAAGTTCAGAAATTCAGCTTTCAGCCTCATTCTTATAATACAAAAAAAACCTGAAAGTCGTTTTAGATTTCCGAGTTACACACGTATGCGATTTTCATATAGGACTGTGTTTGAACAAGAAACGACAATTTTATAGTGCAAAACTAGAACTAAAAGCGAGTATTGATTTGGGGAATTAAAAACCAGATATAATAATCAGTAATTTACAACTGATTCGTTGTTTCTAAAAACTTGTACTTCAATATCCCGTGAATAGGGAGATTGCGTGAATACTATTAATGCTTCCAAACTTAGACCGCAGACACGTAAAATCAGGCAGGGGCCTTCCCCCACTTGTTTTAACAGTTCATATGTCCTTATTTTACATGCAATGTTCGATACTTTTCCAATTAATAAAACATAGATATTGCCCGAGCCCCCCCACCCCCCCACCCCCCTCCCTCGCGTTTTTTGAATATTACATGTAGTATGGAATGTTAAGAATATAGGATAAAAAGTAACGAATTGAACCAATGTACTAAAGGACGAATGCTGCCCACTCCCCTTGTAGGGTTTTGAAGTTTGGCCAAAAAGAACATTTTCAGGTTATGTTCGATTGCCCTCCCCCAACGATTTTGGATGTTGAAGTTTGAATAAAAAACAGGTTTTTTTAAAATTCCTTTTTGCTTTAAGGTAACTCCACACTCGCGGTTTTATCTGATACAAGTTTGAAAAGTGTATTTATTTTCATTCATTAGAGTTCAAACTAACATATTATCAAATAAAATACATAGGTCATCACACTTTTTAAGATGCGAGACGTACATAAACAGAATCATATATCACCGTCAGAAAATTGCAATTTTCCTTAAACAGCGTTATCAAAATTTCATACCAACTGGTTATGATGATATAATAGCATTCATAACAATTTCATGAAACTGTATCTACACAAAAATATACAAAATGTCAGAAAAAAATAAAAGAAATCTATCGCATAATAGACTTGATAAAGAAATCATTAAAAACAGAGCTATTGCCCTTGGATTCAATATTTTAAAATGTATTATTGGTTATTCATCTATAACTTAAGACTTTTGAAATAGTTTATTCTAACAAGATTTTTTACAATACCTATCATAAAAGAGTCCAACAAAATTTATGTTCCTATTATGCAAAAATCTAAATAAATCATTGATTTTGCAAAACCTGATGACATCACAGGAGGGTGGAATTACTTTAATTCTTTTCTTTAGTTAATTGTTTATCAAGGCATTTTTAGAAGATTGTGAAGTCAACTTCTAACCCACCCACCCCACCTTTGAAAAAGGATGCTACGTGTCTGTCCTGTGATATATTAGGTGAAATAAAATACAACTTATAAACCCCCTAAAATCTTAAACAAAATATAAAGATGTGTTCATTATATTTTTACATTTGCAAGAACGGTGTATTCATTTGAGACGATAACAATGAAAACAAATGTTAATAAATTGTAGATATAACCAGAAAGGTGGCCTTCACTGTCGGAGTGTCGTCTACTGACACCTCCTGGAGCAGCGGTACGTTAGTGTTTCCACGTGTCGTGTACAATATAGGAGGAGGATACGACCCAAACACCGGAGTCTTCATAGCCCCTGTCGACGGACACTTCGTCTTCTTTGTCAACGTGCAATCTTATGGGACCCAATATATTTATACATATCTAGTACTTAATGGGACCCCGAAAGTCACAATTATGGCTTATACTGCTTCTTACTCGTCAGGACCCAACCTGGCAGCTAGTGTTAAGACTCCAAAAGGGAGACAGAGTGTGGGTTAAACGTTATACCGGTAAAGGTTATTATACATCAGGCGATGCTCCTGTAACAACTTTCTCAGGGTTCCTCATATGATAGTGACATTTTAAATAAGATACTTCATGGTTATTGTGATTTATGCATCAGCATATGCGAAACCAGAAGGAGGTCATGACCCCAGGAGATAGAGTGCCGGGTCAATCATTATCAAGGTAACGGTTATCAAAGTGATAGTAATGCCCAGTCATCACGATCTCAGGATTTCTCATATGAATTGTCAATATTTAGGCAAACTGTTATTCTTAAGGATTTTAACATACATTTATATCACGTGTATTTGGTCAGTTCTATACGTATATATACTTAAACATTACATCATATCATAGCTCTCTCTAATTTAAGTCCACTGCATGACTCAACTCCTGTTATATGTGTTAATAAAATATTTTTACATGCATATTTCGATGCTTTTAATTTCGAGAAGGTCGGTATTTGTATTTTATTAAAAATCTTGTTTTGTGTTTTTATAGAATGTCAATAGATCATAATGTATGATATTAATCTCACTCCTAAATTAACAGCAATGTGTTCCTATGACATACCCAATACATATGCCTTCAAATGTGCACGTTCCATAGACCCATTGTCTTCGCCGTTCCATTTCCTGCTGAGGTGGGAAGGGAATCAAGATTCCTCATAAAGGTTATTACGATGCTATTGCTATCTGACCTGCACAATATTACCGAGTTCGGAGGGCTAGGTTAATATTGTACTTCGGGGTAGCTCAAGAATCGCAATGATCGAGAAAATGTCAATAATTGTTGTATCATATCAAAAATGGAAAACGGAAATGTTGGTGATAAGTCATCTAAAAAATTACTTTCTTAAATACCAGTACGATTCCACGCACAAGTACTCTGCAGATGAAGTAAAAATATGTTAGAGTTCCTCATTGACAATGTCTTCGTTGTCTTTGGTGATCAGGTCTTCCAACAGTCTGTAGGAATTCCCGTGCCTACGAATTGTGTTCCTTTGTTAGCTGACTTGTTAGCTCACCTGAGCTGAAAGCTCAAGTGAGCTTTTCTGATCACCTGTAGTCCGGCGTCCGTCCTTCTGTCTGTCTTTCCGTCCGTCTGTCCGTCTGTAAACTTTTAACATTTTTGACTTCTCAAAAACCACTGGGCCAATTTCAACCAAAGTTGGCACAAAGCATCCTTAGGTACAGGGAATTCTAAATTGTTAAAATAAAGGGCCAGGCCATATTTTAAGGGGAGATAATCAAGAAAAGGTAAAAATAGAGTTGGGTCATTAAAAAAATCTTCTCAAGAACAACTGAGCCAAAAAAGCTGAAATTTACATGAAAGCTTCCTGATATAGTGCAGATTCATGTTTGTTCAAATCATGGCCCCCGGGGGTTGGATGGGGCCACAATAGGGGATCAAAATTTTACATACTAATATATAGAATAAATCTTTACAAATATTCTTCTCAAGAACCACTGAGCCAGAAAACCTGAGATTTACATGAAAGCTTCCTGACATAATGTAGATTCAAGTTTGTTCAAATCATAGCCCCCGGGGGTTGGATGGGGCCACAATGTGGGATCAAAGTTTTACATACAAATATATAGGATAAATCTTTAAAAAAAATTCTTCTTAAGAACCACTGAACCAGAAAAGCTGAGATTTACATGAAAGCTTCCTGACATAATGCAGATTCAAGTTTCTTCAAATTATGGCCCCTGGGGGTATGATGGGGCCACAATAGGGATCAAAGTTTTACATACAAAATGATATATAAGGAAAATCTTTAAAAATCTTCGTCTCAAGAACCACTGAGCCAGAAAAGCTGATATTTGCATGAAAGCTTTCTGACATATTTTAGATTTCAGTTTGTTAAAATCATGGCCTCCGGGGGTAGGATGGGGTCACAAGGGGGATCAAAGTTCTGCATACAAATATATAGGTAAAATCTTTAGATATGAGCCAAGGTAACTCAGGTGAGCGATGTTGCCCTTGGGCCTCTTGTTTTTATTTTCCTATTTATGTGTCGATTCGATATAGCCCCGTGACTCGAAATGAAAGACAACACAGATTCCTTCACTTCTGCTTCATACTTAGATATTCTATTGAAAGCAGATATCAACGGAAATCTAACAACTCAACTTTATCACAAACGGGATGATTTCAGCTTTCCCATCGTCAACTTCCCATATTTATGTAGCAATATTTAACTATCACCTGTATATGGTCTTTATATCTCTCAACTGATTCGATACGCAAGAGCTTGTTCTCTGTATGGTCACTTTTTTTAAATCGAGGCAGGCTACTGACAAAGAAGTTGATGGTGCAGGGCTTTAATAGTCTCGTTTCGCAATGTCTGTGGTCGTTATAACGATTTGTTTGCCAATACAACCTATCATTGGGTCAAATGTTGTCTGATATGTTTTAAACCGATTGTTAGGCCGTTCTTGGTACACTGATTTTAACTACGGATAACTCCGTTTACCTGATCAAGATATAGGGCTCACGGCGGGTGTGACCGTCGAAAGGGAATGCTTACTCCTCTTAGGCACCTCACTTACATCACACATACACTCTAGTAACATTACACATACACTCTAGTAACATTACACATACACTCTAGTAACAACACACTTACTCTAGTAACATTACACATACACTCTAGTAACAACACACACTCTAGTAACATTACACATACACTCTAGTAACATTACACATACACTCTAATAACATTACACATACACTCTAGTAACATTACACATACACTCTAGTAACATTACACATACACTCTAATAACATTACACATACACTCTAGTAACATTACACATACACTCTAGTAACATCACAATATCATACACCACTCTAGTAATATCATACACATACACTCTAGTAACATTACACATACACTCTAGTAACAACACACACACTCTAGTAACATTACACATACACTCTAATAACATTACACATACACTCTAGTAACATTACACACACACTCTAGTAACATTACACATACACTCTAGTAACATTACACATACACTCTAATAACATTACACATACACTCTAGTAACAACACACACACTCTAGTAACATTCCAATAGCACACATACACATCCCATGGGGATCTGGATTAGAATAGGTCCTCAGTACCCCCTTGCTTGTCGTAAGAGGCGACTAAATGGGGCAGTCTTTCGAATGAGACCGCAAAAACCGAGGTCCCGTGTCACAGCAGGTGTGGCACAATAAAGATCCCTCCCTGCTTATAGGTCATAAGCGCCGAGCATACTTGTAGGCCTACATTTTGCAGCCTTTCACCGGCAATGGTGACATCCTCATATGGGTAAAAAAAATTCTCGAGCAATAAGCCATAAACAATCAATCAATCAATCACACATACACACTCTAGTAACATCACAACATCGCACATACACACTCTATCAACATCATAATATCACACATATACACTCTATCAACATCATAATATCACATACACACTCTAGTAACATCGCAATATCACACATACACACTCTATTAACATCATAATATCACACATATACATATATGTACACTCTATTAACATCATAATATCACACATACACACACTAGTAACATCACAATAGCAGACATACTCTAGTAACATCACACACACACCCTCTAGTAACATAACAATATTACACATACACACTGTAGTAACATCACACATACACACTCTAGTAATATCACACATACACACACTCTAGTAACATTACACATACATACACTCTAGTAATATCACACATACACTCTAGTAACATCACACATACACACTCTAGTAACAACACACATACTCTAGTAACATCACACATACACTCTAGTAACATTACACATACACACTCTAGTAACATTACACATACATACACTCTAGTAATATCACACATACACTCTAGTAACATCACACATACACACTCTAGTAACAACACACATACTCTAGTAACATCACACATACACTCTAGTAACATCACACATACACTCTAGTAACATTACACATACACACTCTAGTAACATTACACATACACTCTAGTAACATTACACATACACACTCTAGTAACATTACACATACACACTCTAGTAACATTACACATACACACTCTAGTAACAACACACATACTCTAGTAACATCACACATACACTCTAGTAACATCACACATACACTCTAGTAACATTACACATACACACTCTAGTAACATTACACATACACACTCTAGTAACATTACACATACACACACTAGTAACATCACACATACACTCTAGTAACATCACACATACACTCTAGTAACATTACACATACACACTCTAGTAACATTACACATACACTCTAGTAACATCACACATACTCTAGTAACATTACACATACACTCTAGTAACATTACACATACACTCTAGTAACAACACACATACACTCTAGTAACAACACACACACTCTAGTAACATTACACATACACTCTAGTAACATTACACATACACTCTAGTAACAACACACACACTCTAGTAACATTACACATACACTCTAGTAACATCACACATACATTCTAGTAACATTACACATACACTCTAGTAACATCACACATACACTCTAGTAACATTACACATACACACTCTAGTAACATCACACACACTCTAGTAACAACACACACACTCTAGTAACATCACACATACATACACTCTAGTAACATCACACACACACTCTAGTAAAATCAGGCATACACGCTCTAGTGATGTTTGCTGCCATGCTATAGAGGCAAGATTTGCAGGACAACATCGGTGTTTTTCTATTGATTCTCCTACATATTCTGAGGGATAAGAATATGACAGAGTGACACCGAATAATAAACACACCAACAGTTGTACATCATTAACATCAAAAGGCAAACTTTTTCAGCATGTTTCAAAACTTTATTACACATTCATATCATATAAACATTCTGGCGCTTTGCTTATTTTTCAAAGTAACCTCTATATTTGATTCATGCAAACTAATTGGGGTCAAATGCTGATATCCTCACATATTTTACTTATAAACAATAGATGCAAACATTATGTGGTCTCTTCGAAAATATAGTATATCGAGTAAACTTTGAATATCAAATTACTTTACATTTTGAGATAGCTCAGTAAAACTTGCTTATAATTCTTTAAAACCACATAACGAAAGGTACATGCAGGTTTGAGTTACTGGGACATCATTCTACCACGGTTATAGCAAAGATCAAAGGAATGCCGCGGTCATTGTTTTTGCAATATAACGTCATACGTAAATCTGATTATTAGAAAATTGATACACATCTCACTTGTACTTCATGTTTTGCTAATACAACAATAAAGTCGATATTTGAAAATTCAATTTTATAATCATAAAATCAATCACGATACGTTGTAAAACAAGCTTATAAATCACTGAAGTCAATATAAATCAATCGACTGCACTCCTAGATCGATACACATGTAAACAAACATGGCAATGCACAGACAAGTTACCCCTCTTCCACATGTGTAGTTTTCTTGGACTGTATATTCAAAGCAGTCAATATAATCCGTCGACATCAAACTAATAACTTGATATATTTTTCTAAATAAATCTAGTATACCCTACCATCTCACTTTTTTCGCCATCAAAATACATGTAGGCCTATTCAGTTTCGGAAACTTCATGGTGACCTAACTCATAGCTGTATAGACAAACGATCGGCTGTATATTTCTGAGCCGTAGTAGAATAGCAAGAAAGTTCTTGTTTCCGTGGATATTTAGCTCTAAAACTTCATAGTTATTTCGGATTTCAAACATTTCGGGTGAGCATCACTGAAGAGACATTATTTGTTGAAATGCGCATCTGGTGCATCAAAATTGGCACCGTATAAGTTTTACATGATGCAGGATAACCTCTGTCTCGAAATATTCTTCTCAAATATAAAAGCTCGATTTCAAAACATCATTTCGAGACCGTAGAGGTTTTCCCACAACATCCATGAAAACTCAAACGTTAATTCTTAAACACATTATGCGACTCCTAATTCCTTATGGGTCAATTTCAAAACAAAAGTCTTCTAAGGGAAAAAATACCAAACTCTATCCATTGTATAAAGTCAAAGTCCCATTTGTATGTAAAGTCACTGAGAACGTGTGGTATGTCTCTATGTAAAGTCACTGAGAACGTGTGGTATGTCTCTATGTAAAGTCACTGACAATGTGTGGTATGTCTCTATGTAAAGTCACTGACGTGTGGTATGTCTATCGCACGGTCATAAGTAGGTTCCTCACAAGCAAGTTTTACTGTAAACACCTCAAAAGGATGCACTGTATTTACAAACCTTTTCTACCTCCAGTTTCATTCCTCCAAAAATTCTGTATCTAAGAAACCATTTTCAGACATCAAAGTTTACACACACATACATAAAACAAGGCATTGAATGCTGACCGTCCTCCTTCATTCCCATTTGTGTGAATTATTGCTACAATCTGGGAAGCAAATCATAAACAAGCTACAGTACTATTCAGTAGTTAAATATACATGTTTAGTTAAGAGTGTATGTGTATACATGTATTTATTCTAAAAATAACAGAGTACAGACAAAAGCTGTCAAATTATGTGAATGCACATTCACTACATTAATTCTATATGCATTATATAAATGTCACACAGTCCTCTTTATACTGCTAAATGCCTGTAGATACACGGACATCACATGCATGTGAGTCAGGGCATTCAAAGATGAGGTAGAAATTAAAAGGCATCTATTTCCTATAATTCTCGGTACAGTAAAAATATGAAGTAGTTAGAGCACTTTTATGTTAATTCAAACACACTTTTAGCTACATGAAGTTAGTACAGAAAAAAATATCAGAAAAATACAGAAACTCAGATTCAGAGATTTTTGTGCATTCTTTTCACAACAAATGATAAGGCATCAATAACTACTGCATATCACTGAAAAAACATCTGATCTACCTAAAAACATCAACAGTAAACTACAATACACAACTTCTGAAAAAAAAATAGCACCAGCAAATTAAAGGTTCAAATGATTTATACAGGTTTCGCATTCCTACATCAATTAAGCACACATTATAAGACTAAAACCACTTTCATTGAGATGGTTTTACATGTATTATAAACCGATTAAAGCAGTTTTCTCCTTTGCATTTCTAACGAATCTAATAATTGACCTCTCCCTTTTTTGGGGTGAAGAAGTGCAATTCTATAATTCTTGCTCCTGGTAATCATGAGCAGATTGCCATAGCAACAGTTATGTAATTTTGTGTCCCAAGAAACAGATTAGTTTATAAATTTCATACATAACTGAGAATATTGAGAAAAGAAAAAACTTTTATCAATTATAGTACACATGTAGGCATGATATAGACAGCCTTGCTGATCAAAACAATTTAAAGTTGATCCCCTCCCCCATCTATATATATTACTGTACATTTTATCTTCTTACAGCATCAGCATTTATTGTATATTATCAAGTCTAATTTGATTGGAACATGTCAGAGATTCAAACAAGATATAAAAAAAGTACAAATTGTAGGAAATGAAAACATGATCTGACTGTATATTTTTAACTTGAAAAACATACCATGATCGATACTTGAAGTGACAGAGAAGATAAGATTTACATTAGAATGAATTATAGCTCATAGATCATGTCATACTAGAGGATGTTTATAAGCATTTAAAGACATATTACCTAATGTGACTAGAAATAATGCCTATAATTATAAAGAGACACTGTCTTAATATAAAACAGCAAGTATTAGAATTGTAAACTGGAAATTTAGCAATCCTGTACTGCGATGAAAAGGGGGAGGGGCAGTAACAAAACATACATCACCTGCAGATCTTTTTATAGCCACGAGATTACAACACAAATAACCATTCTGCCATCTCAATGAATTCAAATATGCTCAGATTAGGTTACTTGTTTATATCTATTTGTTTTTAAAGAATAAACTACCTAAGCTCACTAAAAATATTAAATGTCAACTAAACAAGAAGACCGTGGACCAGACCAGTCAAATGAGTATCTATCACACACAGGAAAACTTGAATTAAAAGTGTCAGATGTTGGTGGTACTAAGAGTGCATCTTACAATTCTGACAGTTGGATGTTGTTGGTTTGTGATTAAAATGACAATTATTTATTTCTAGTGTGATTTTTGATTTATTCATTCATTTTTGCTTCTATGTCCATAAGGAACTCTTGCAGCATGCATGAACTTCTAGTGTCTAATGTAATGGCCAAGAAATGCAAAGTTATTTCCTGGGGGAAATTCTTTTCTACAAGTAACTTTGATGTTGGCCAAAATGATTATGGTTCTGGGTCAGTACATTGTATTCACAAAGCAACCTTTCTGCCAAAAATGATCATCTAATGACTTTCCATTGTACATTGGTGACAAACACAAATATTCTTCACTCTTTTATAACTTTAATCTTCGGTACTAGAATATGACCTTCATCTGGATTCATCTTGAATCAAAACACAACATTTAGTCCGACAAGTGGGCAACCCCCTGTGCAAAGTATGAGGTTTTTATGTCTCAATTATAGAATGTGAACATGCATATCTAGCTTTAATAGTGACCCTAGCAGAAATGACCTTGCTTCATGGTCAAAGTACATTTTCTGATTAGAAGCAAACTTTGAGACTAGGCCAGGTCTCTACTGATTTTCCCGTTACAACGTTACGTCTCTGACATGAAAAGGAATGGAATAACAGACATGAAAGTGAATGGAATAACAGAAGGACAGACACGTGGACAGGTAATACTTATGTTGTATGCAGAGGCTATAAATATGTGCTTACTTTTGTCTGCTAGATGTTCAGTAATGCATTTTAAGTATACCAGCCATATATACCCACCCTGGGGTCTCACCAGCTGAATCTAGGGATCATGAATTTCACACTTTTGGTAGAGGTCTACATGCTTATAATAACTATGTACCCAGTTCTGATAGATTTTGAAAGTAAAATTGAAGATCTAAAGTCAGTATATAGTTTTAAATTGTTAAGGTTTTGGCCCCACTTCTCAAACCCAAGGAGGCTGGGACCCAAATTTAACAATTTTGGTCACCCTTTACCCAACGATATTCTTTATCAAATATGTGAATATTGCAACAGGTTTGTGGGGGGTTTTTTTCAGAGAAGAATTAAAAAAAATGTGTAACTGTTATGATGGATGTGAACAAATCGCAATTGACCACCTGAATGACCGAAATACCGTATGTCTACTTAGTTTAGCAACATTCATATTCTCGCACCTTTGGTGATACATGTAAAGCAGCACTAATTTATGGTTGCGATAAATTATCAAAAAAAAAGTATTTATCCATTATCACGATAATGCCTAACAGTGCATTAGTTCCAATTGCATAACATTTTACATGCGCTAAATTAACTACACACACCTTATCATACCCCATGTACCTAATTCCTAACATGATAATTAGTCCAACAAAATAAGTCATATCAACTTAATCTTCACTTCAACAAAAGTTGCAGTTATCAAAAGCACTTTCACACATTTTAAAAATGTGTATCAAAAAAACATTTTAATTCATGGTAAAGAATGCATCTCATCACACCTCTCCAAAAAAAAAAAACTGCATTTGTGTTGCACAATAATTTTAAACAAACTAAACAAAATTCCAATAATCTGTTTACATCTTAATAGAATTAATTACATGTTATCATATCAATCAATGAGTACATCATAATAATGTTATATCACAATTATTCACAGGCAGGATCATTCAGCAAACGAGAATCAGAATCCTAACGTTCAAAACAGGAGATCATATACATGTACTAATACTATCCGATTCTCAGTATTTTTATCAAGGACGATATAAATGCTGGTTTTCATTTATAAATTCCGAATAAATTGTGTACACACAAAACATTTACCCAGAGCATGACCTAGAGCATTAGAGTCATAGGAAATTTCTATTCCTGATACGAAATTATTTTTTTTTTTAAATTGAAGCAAATGTGTGTGAATCCAGTTCAAATGAGGATCTAACAAACATGACACATTACCCAGTGTAATAGACGATTCAGCAGAAGTGAGATTCTGAAGGTCAAAGAGGTGCTCAAATGAGCCGACTGTGAGCATCTTCAAGGTTCACAAACACAGCAGGTCTTCCACTGATGAGGTTCTCGAGAACTCCTCCAAACATTTATTACTGTTCATGTACTGTGCAACACTTTCATCCACGTCTTCTTGAAGGAGATCGGTTCTGAATTCCTGTAGACCTTTACTCCTACCCACTGCAAGCCTGTGAAATCAAACAGACAGTTCAAATCCCTCATGTCAAATGGACTCTTCCATTTTACTCCCAATCAAACAGAAGTTCAAGAATACCCTGAACAAATGAACAATTTATATTGCCCTCAATGAAATTCAGATACACAGTTCAATAATGCACCTGATCAAAAGTGTAGGTAAATATTTCCCCTCATCATAAGATAATTTCTATATATAGGGAAATATTTTTTTTTATTAAGTTCACTATCAAAGCAATCTAATCAAAATCAGATCTTTGATCCACTTAGGTACAATTATGGTCTAAACCACAATAGCAACATAATATTACAAGGGTACATCAAAGATCTGATTGCCATCATAGTTAGAGACTTAAAGGTGAATTCACAGTGATATATCAATAATAATAATTATTGGTAAAACAAACTCAAGACACTAGTCCAGAAAACAAATTTTGGTATGTCATTTAAGAAATGAACATTCCTTTTGAGCTATTCATGGTCAGTATGAACGGATTTGGATTTGAGGCAAATTCTGTGAATCGCGCTAGCGATTCACTGAGAATTTGCCTCAAATCCAAATCCGTTCATATTGACCAAAAACAGCTCAAAAGTGATGTTCATTTCTTATACATGTATTTATATTCATTTACTAAAACACCATTTGTTTACATTGCTTCTATTTTGTTGCAGAAAACGAGCTCCAAGCACAGTAGTTATTGTTACGTACGTCAACACATAGACATGACGTCACATTTTGTCTCACCCTGCCTTTTATCAACATTGCAAGGTGCACTGTATTTTGGAGGTAGGAGACCGCAAGATTAAGATGATAATCCATGTGTTTACAGTCTTAATCCAAAAGTGTGACTTGTGAGATCTTTGTAACAGTTGTTCTATTTTTCTCAAATCATTACGCTCTCTCAGTCACGTGCTTTAAGCAAGGTCATAATCCGTTCATAGACAATGTAAACGGATTGTGTCGCATGCTGAAATTGGTTGGTTCATAGAGGAAAATACGATTTGTAATATAAATATTTCTCCAACAATTCACCCCCTCCCCTGCCATAATTAGATATCATGAAAAACTTTATTTCATTAACTTTACATATCACACGTTCATTAGAAATACTTTTTGTTTAACCACACTGTATCTTTTTCTGCACAGAATAAAATATTTCTGAACTAATAATCTACTAATCATCTGTGAGGTCAACCATAGTATTTTTATTACAGCTGTCTTCTGCAGATATGAAATTCTTAAAATGTCCTACTAATAGGTCTGATATTTTAACAGGAGGCCCGTGGGCCACATCACTCACCTGCATCACCTTGGCCCTGCTGTTGTTCAGCTGTTGTGATTTTTCAAAGATTTTTTTTTTTTTTTTGCAATCTTTATTCCTATGAAAAATGTTGACCCCCATATTGTGGCCCCAACCTGGCCCCATAGGGTCACAACATAACCAAACTTACCTTCACACAACATGGTCAAGTCACAAGGTTAAAACCTTTAGTGTCATGAAAAAGGTCTTGTCACAAAGAATTCACATATGAAATATCAAACATAATTTGAATAAACCAGATTAATCAATTAATACATATATGACTAAGCATGGCCCTGCTGTTCTTGAGAAGATTTTTTCCTATACATTCCTATTTAAAACTTTGATCCCCTATTGTGGTCCAACCCTACTTCCAGGGACTACAATTTGAATAAACTTGAATCTGCACTACCTGGGGATGCTTGCATATTGATATGACTAATCATGGCCACATTGTTCTCAAAAAGAAGATTTTTCCTGTATATCTGAATGTAAAATGTGGCCCCATTCAATCCTCAGGGGCCATGATTTGTACAAACTTGAATCTACACCATGCCAGGAAGCTTTCATGTACGTTTCAACTTTCCTGGTCCAGTGGATCATTTCTAACTGAACCCAGCCTATTTTTGCTTTTTTTATTATCTCCCCTTTGAACAGAGTACAACCCTTTATTTGAACAAGCTTGAATCCCTTCACCCAAGGATGATTTGTATTAAGTTTGATTGGAATTGGTCAAGTGGTTCTAGAAAAAAAAATAAAACTGTGAAACGTTAATGACAGCAACAAACGCTAGACAAATTTACATCAGAAAAACTCACTTAAGGTGAGCTAAGAAGTACTTAAAGCATCATTCTTTCAAGAGAATAATTTTACTCTCATTGTTGCCCTGTCAATATCTTAATATTCAGAAAATCTTCCTGTAAAGCACACATATCTTTTCATTAGCTTCTAATGTAAAGTACACTTACTCGCACTTTTCAATATATTGTGTTCAAAGATTTCTTGAGGAACATCTACACATAGTTATGCTTTACTGAAAAACTTGCTAAATATTGAGAAAGTAACCTTTATTCCTGTCAATCTAAAAAATACATGTACAGGGGACCATTAAGACTGATATCATTTTTCCAAATGAAAAATGGAATATCAAGTTCTTTATCTAGCTACATGTACTTGCAATGAATTTTTTTGATGCAGTACAACATTAGGAAACAAAGTTTACTGTTTTAACCTTAATATTTTGATTTAAAGAATCATTTCACACTCTTCATATATATCATCCTAAAAAGGTTTCATATTAATCCCCAGAGTAGTTTCTGAAAACACTCCAAGCCAAAAAAGTACTGAATAAGAATAATAAAAAGAAACAGATTAAAAACAATATGTTCCCAAACTCTGTTTGGAGAACATAATAAGATTAAGGCTCATACCCTACAATAAAAATACTATGTATTGCAATTTTGGACACAACTTTGAAGGATATACTTTGCTTAGTATCTAGAGGACCCTAAAAGGATTTTCCACCTAAAACAGTCTGTTCATCAAATATTCACCAATGCAATTAAATCTTGCCTTTGAAAATTACAGCATTACCCAGACTTGTCTGACAATGCTAATTCTTGTGATACATGTAGCATGTACTGCTACTCTCCCACAAAATAATACAAAATCATACACAATGTCATCAGCTACAGAATCAGCTACAGATTCACATCAGCTACAGATACACATCAGCTACAGATACACATCAGACACGCATCAGTTACAGACACGCATCAGCAACAGATACACATCAGCAACAGATACACATCAGCTACAGATACACATCAGTTACAGACACACATCAGTTACAGATACACATCAGCTACAGACACACATCAGCAACAGAATCAGCTACAGACACGCATCAACTACAGATACACATCAGCTACAGATACACATCAGTTACAGACACACATCAGTTACAGACACGCATCAGTTACAGATACACATCAGCAACAGACACGCATCAGCAACAGATACACATCAGTTACAGATACACATCAGTTACAGACACGCATCAGCTACAGATACACATCAGCAACAGATACACATCAGCTACAGACACACATCAGTTACAGATACACATCAGCAACAGATACACATCAGTTACAGACACGCATCAGCTACAGATACACATCAGCTACAGACACGCATCAGCAACAGATACACATCAGTTACAGAATCAGCTACAGATACACATCAGTTACAGACACGCATCAGCTACAGACACGCATCAGTTACAGACACGCATCAGTTACAGATACACATCAGCTACAGATTCACATCAGCTACAGACACACATCAGTTACAGACACGCATCAGCAACAGATACACATCAGTTACAGACACGCATCAGCAACAGATACACATCAGCAACAGATACACATCAGCTACAGACATGCATCAGCTACAGACACGCATCAGCTACAGACACACATCAGTTACAGACACGCATCAGTTACAGACACGCATCAGCTACAGATACGCATCAGCTACAGACATGCATCAGCAACAGACACGCATCAGTTACAGACACGCATCAGCTACAGATACGCATCAGCTACAGACATGCATTAGTTACAGACACGCATCAGTTACAGACACGCATCAGCTACAGACACGCATCAGCTACAGACACGCATCAGTTACAGACACACATCAGTTACAGACACACATCAGCTACAGACATGCATTAGTTACAGACACGCATCAGTTACAGACACGCATCAGCTACAGACACGCATCAGTTACAGACACGCATCAGCTACAGACACGCATCAGCTACAGATACACATCAGCTACAGATACACATCAGCTACAGATACACATCAGCTACTGATACACATCAGCTACAGACACACATCAGCTAAAATTATGCATTAGCTACCAATGTAAAAAGACCACATGACAAATAAACTTACATTGAAAAGCAATCATCTTCATCCAAATTTTCATCTTCAAAACTTTGCTGAAAATTTGTAAACTATAGGAATTATTACAATGCATTTATATTGATTATATGTAATAAGTGTATGTACAATATGTAATATTTGCACCTCAAAACATTTTTATAACAAAACTTTAGATCTCACTGTGGCAAATACATGACTCGAAAAAAATCCCAAGTCCATGGAACAGAGAGAAACCATTTTGAATTTGAATCATTAAGGGTCCAGAATTGGCATGTCAATGATGTATTACACGGCAATTTCAAAGTATGCGGCATGTATTTAGGTGTCATTATGGTCATGTGGTCTGGGTTGTAATAATTCACCTGTAATTTGAATTTGATTTAAGAAAATAGGGACTGGGACCTAACTTTGAGAGATTTATGTTTGAACCAATGAGTCATCTGAATGTTGCTGGTAATTCTGTTTGTAATCTCATTGCACTATTAATATTTCATTGTAAGTAATATCCCAGTTTCATGAAAATAACTTAATCATAACTCACTTGATTGCAAGTTGACTTATTTTTGACTTGACTGATTTGTTATTTAGCAATCTTACCCCTTTTTTATTTGACCAAAATTTGCTATTTATTAACCACTTTATCCTGTTCCATTTTTAATTTAAATATGATCAGCTATTTAGAAAACTAGTAAAAAAAATTTACTTTACTTGATTTGTCATTTAGGTAAATTACCCATTTTTTTATTTGACTGTGATTAGTCTTATATTAAAGTAAACAAGAGCTCCTCAAAGTTGGGTATACCCTCACAATTCAGGCAATCAGTAAATGTAAGTCTCATGGAGACCTTGACCTTTTGACCCTCACAATCAATAGGTTTTACCCTCTTGATAGTATCAAATCAATCAAGCAAAAACTGTGGCCTGTACAGTGTCTACAAATTTTTAGTATGAAGTCCTGCCAGTAGTGACCTTGACCTTTGGATTTCAAAATCAATAGGGTTCTTCCTCTATTGATAACAAAACTACATGTGAACAATCAAATCAAGCAAGCAAGAGGTGTGGCCTGTTGATGTCTACGAGGCCAATGTTACACGCTTCCATATACACACACTCATCTACACACGAAAGTATCAAATCAATCAAGCAACAGGTGTGGCCTGTTGATGTCTACGAGGCCAGTGTTACACGCTCCCATATACACACACTCATCTACACACGAAAGTATCAAATCAATCAAGCAACAGGTGTGGCCTGTTGATGTCTACGAGGACAGTGTTACACGCTCCCATATACACACACTCATCTACACACAAAAGTATCAAATCAATCAAGCAAAAGGTGTGGCCTGTTGATGTCTACGAGGCCAGTGTTACACACTCGCATATACACACACTCATCTACACACAATCGAGCAAAAAGTGTGGCTTTTAGAGTGCCTATAAGGCCAGCATTACACACTTACACACCCACACACGAATGGCCCCGTTACTATATCTCATCTCGATATGAATTGCAAGGGGATAATTACCCCACTTTTTTCTATGTGACTGTTGCTGTTTAGAAAACTTACCCATTTTATTCCTGATTGTGATTTACTACTCAAGATTTCTTGATTAGCTTTGGGACTAGAGAGTTTAGGAATTGGTTGATTTCCTGAAGACAAAAAAGAGAACATCTCCTTCAATAATGTAGAAAAAATGAAAGAAAGTTTTGGCAAATTTGTCACTCTCACTAGGTATGACATAATTTTAAGGAGAGTTGTCAACACATTTTCTTACCGGCAGAGAGCTTGTTTGCTGAATTCTTTACATTATTGGTTCTCGTTTCTGTCTCTTCTACACCTCCAATCTGTAAATACAACAAGCACACATCAATATCAAAACTTACATACTGATGAACAAACAAGCCATATCAACATCAAAACTTACATCCTGATGAACAAACAAGCAACACATCAATATCAAAACTTACATACTGATGAACAAACAAGCACACATCAACATCAAAACTTACATACTGATGAACAAACAAGCACATATCAACATCAAAACTTACATACTGATGAACAAACAAGCCATATCAACATCAAAACTTACATACTGATGAACAAACAAGCACACATCAATATCAAAACTTACACACTGATGAACAAACAAGCACACATTAACATCAAAACTTACACACTGATGAACAAACAAGCAACACATCAATATCAAAACTTACATACTGATGAACAAACAAGCACACATCAATATCAAAACTTACATACTGATGAACAAACAAGCACATATCAACATCAAAACTTACATACTGATGAACAAACAAGCACACATCAATAACAAAACTTACACACTGATGAACAAACAAGCACATATCAACATCAAAACTTACATACTGATGAACAAACAAGCACACATCAATATCAAAACTTACATACTGATGAACAAATGAATCAATTCATTCTATATACAGTCTGTAGTATTTAGGAATCATTGATTGGAAAAATCTTGGCCATACAAGTGTAATTTAATGATCTTCAATTGTAATATCAAGGTAGAATGATGCTTGAATACCAGAATATGTATAATATTATAGGGTTATTGAACTTATATTGGTGAATATTGGCACGAGTTGGCTGTGAAAATGCATGAGCTTGCTATATGATAAAAAACATTACTGAAGACTTAATATATCACGCAAGTACTAAGCAATCTATAGTCTCTAACTTGCAATACAATCTCATACAAATCAGTTATCAAAATGAACTCAATTCATTGAATGATATATTTATTTTTATTCATTTAGAAAGCCTCAAGAGTATTTATAACTTCAACTCATTGGATAAAACTGATACGGTACATAAACGTCCTTTAATGATATGATACCAAATCTACTACAATAATTTTGTATACAGTTTTATTTTGACAGCAGTTTGATTTTCACTATTTCACGGTAAAACAAAGTTTTAGTGAACTTCTTCGTAACATAGACATAACAATTACATAGAATGGACATAAAAACCATGAAGCAAACAAATTCAGATGAGAAATTGTCAAAATTACCAAATGCGGTGCACAGTACAATATGTACTAATATGTACTTACTGGATCTTTCTTAAGACTAGCATTACAGTCTTTCTCCTTATGTAAATCTGTAGCCAATTCAAATGCCTTAGACACCGTCAATGTTACAGCTTGTGCCTGTGTAAATATATCAAAACAGAAAGCGTATCACTAAGTAATACACTACATGTAATTGTAACAAAATCATGGTCTTATTACTCATCAGCCTGGCTGCTGCAGGGTTAGCAGTCTAGGTGTGCTCAACATATTTCAAACTATGTGATTTTAACAAAATCAAAGATGAATATCACTTTAGTAGTAAACATATACTAGTATTACATTAAAAAATATTGGACAAGATCATCTAAATTTAAGCTTGTTCAGTTACCTAGCCTTAGAAACAGAAAACAACTTCACAATCTTTGTATATTTCTTCAGAAAGCTACCATAGAAATAATGTATGCTCATTTCACATATTATGATATAATGTAACAAGAGGCCCACAGACCTTATCGGTCACCTGAATACTAGTGAAAAAGTATCACTACTTCAATGGACTATATGAAATCTAGAAAAAATTTCCTGTTCTGAATATCTAAGCTAAATTCTAATGTTCAGCAACAGTATAAAACAAGATGTGTTCTTAAAACTTCACTGCCCTCAAAAGTGCATTACACGGATGAAAGATTTTAAATAATAGGTGTATTAACATTTAAACATCAAAATATATGACTAATTTGGACTCATCCTAAAGTCATAACTCTGCACAGGTTGTGATATTCACCATTTTTTGTACATCCTTTTGTGCTATAATTCCTAAGTATGCATTTAGATTTTATACAGTATTAGCAAACTTACACATAAATACTATATATACAAAGTTTGGTCCCACCCTGGGGTCAAAACCCTTACTCTGGGGAAAATCAAATTTCCAGTTTTGGTAAAAGACTACCTGCTTTATCCATTTAGTTTCAATTTAGTATCAAAAGCACTAAAAAAATGTTATTTAAGTGTTTTACACATAAACACAATATAACAAGTTTGGCCCCACCCTGGGGTCAGAACCCCTATCCCGGGGATCATGAAATTTACAATTTTGGTAGAGGCCTTCCTGCTCTACATCACTATGCATTTAGTTTTTCTTACATGTGTGTGGTTCTTGAGAAGAAGATTATTGAAAATTAGTCAATTTTGGGCAGTTTTTGCCTTGCCCCTAGGGCCCCAGGGGTGCTGGAATCCTGAAATTTAAAATTTATGTCCCCCTTGTCCCAATGATGCTTCGTATTAAATTTTTTAAAAATCGGACTGGTAGTTAAAAGTTTAAAATGTTCAAACGCACGATGCATGTCACACGACAGAAGACAGCGGACGAAAACCAATTGCAATTATATCAAATATGTTCAATATATATATATGTACTACATATACTTACGTTAGCATACTTACATGAATGGTACAGTGTGTGTTGTGTGCCACAGTGGATGCGCTGTATTATTGTATGTGTATATTGATGTGAACGTCTATGTAACAGATAAATATTCGTATCTCTTCTAAATGTCTTCTACATGTATGTGGTGCACTTAATAAATGCCTGTAAACCATATGGTTTTGTGCTCGTAAACTGAAACTGTGTGATCTACGTAATCTCTTCTGAAACGTCACTGTTCCATTGTTACGGGAACAATGCCTAAAACTTGTCTGTTAATGTGAACATATGTACCTAATTTGAATTGTTTAAATATGGAGAGTTGCTGATTTCTCCGATATTTTTAAAACTTACAATTTTGGGTTTGGCACAGAGGTAGGCATGGCATTCCATTGTTTCATTTACAGAGTTTCTGGCCATGAAGGCAAACACTTTGTCAAAGTTTTTATCCGCCGAACAGAAAGATATCCTGAAAGAGAAGCATATGCTCTTATTAAAGAATAATCAATATAAGGAGAAGAAAATATAGAAAACAAAAGCAATGAAGTTAAGCTATCTTCTTCTGTTAGTGTGCCATCTTGATGATGCAATAACAATGGTGCTATGGACTTGATATACCTCAGTATATGCAGTTAATGTTCTTTCCACCTGATCATGGTGAATGTATATATATCTTTTCATGATCATGAATAAACAACATTTTACTGACACATTAAACATACATTATTTTCTTTTAATTTTCAGACCTATTTACATTGGATAATTGGTAACATGTGAAGATGTTTAGAACTTCTGCATCACTGAATGATTTAAATTTATTTTTTGTAACTTTATTATGGATGTAAACAGAGACATCACTGCTTTTACTCTTTGGTGAAGAGTACATGTAGGATAGACAAACTAGTTATATGGGATAAAGAAACTAAATTTGTCTCGCAGGAAGTAAACATAAATGTAGAACACAAGAAATCATCTCTTATGTTCAGAACAGAGTCAATCAGTTTGTCCTACCCACGTATTTCCTGTGAAAAAATACATCCTATTCATTAGCGTTTTTCCTTCTTCCAATAAAATGACTGATTGTTTTATAACTATTAATAGAGATACCTGAAGTCTAGAAAGCAATTCATTTGACATAATATTCTAAAAAACTGAATCATTAATTTGGAGAGAATTTTGCGGGGACAGTAGGAATGAATGAGAAATACTTTATTTGTTGATGGCATCAAATGCATGAGGCTTGGTAAAGTTAGAGCAGTCTATACGAAAGTTTTTTGGACCACACAGGACATTCGGTCCTGTGTAATCAATGAACACACCGGACCGAACCAAATTTTGTCTGACCGAAAAACCTAATGTAAAAAAGAGAAACACGTGAAAATGCAAAACCAAGGAAATCTTATTTATTATACCAGTAATACTATACCAGGGATCCCTCCCGCATAATACTTTAGACGGTCCATGCGGTTTAATCACATTCATTTACGTATTTGGATTTGTGTGATATTTTTTACTTATAACAAACATTTAATTGACTCCGCGTCAAAATAATAAAGCTTAAAACCGAATACTGAGACATCGGACATTCCGGTCCGGTGTAAAAAATGACACATCGGACCTGAGGCACTGCACATCGGTCAGGTCCGACGGTCCGATGTCTTTTGCATAGACTGTTAGAGCTGTCCAACTCAGAACTAATGTGGAATAATGGAGGGGGGGAGGGAGGAGGAAGTGGGGGGCTTGTCTATAGCTAGACAAAGACATATCAAAAGTTTTCTGAAAGTGGCATTGACTACATATGTTCTGATGACCTTGAATAAGAGTCATGACACTCACTCAGGTCATAAACAACCTTTGTCTAAGCTTCTAATCTCTTTCCATTATAAAGTTTACATGATCTCCAGGAACAAACTTTTTTTATTTACTACTGAGATTGGCCTTGGAAAATGATCTTGGTTTAAACAACTTTTGTGCCAAGGGTGCGGGCTGAACCAATTTTTTTTTTACTTGTTTTACCGTGACACTCATAGTAAAATGCTCTTGGCTCAGAGTCGAGACACATTACCAAATCATAAGTAACCTTTGCTCCAAGAATGAGCTTCTGGCTCCGGGGCCATAAAACTTAGCTAGCTCACTTTTGAGACCAAACTCTGAGACCGTCTCAGATTTCGGTCTCAGTCTCAAGTTTGGTGTGCCATAAAAAATTCTCGTCTCAGTCTCAATCTCATATTTCTAGTTTGATCTCACTTATGAGCTCAGAAAGTTAGATCGCTGGAAAGGTGTCTCAACTCCGTGGTTTTTTTTTCTCACTTTCAATATGGCTTCCGCAGCTGCCCGATTGAATCGGTATAACATCATCTGTAGGAGAAGGAGAGCGCCCCGGCCCCGGATTTTTCAAGATAGATCCAATTCCCTAGAGGATTTGGAAGTTGATGAAGTTTTCATTCGGTTCCGGTTTCGTCCGGATACAATTCTGTGGATTGTTGGCTTAGTATTTGATGATTTACAGAGACAGACCCATCGAAATTGTTCCCTACCCCCTTTGCTACAAGTCCTCACCGCCCTGAGATTTCTCGCCACTGGCTCGTTTTACAACATTGTCGGAGAGTCTCTTAGGATTTCAAAGTCAGCGACAGGGAGAGCTGCTCGGGTGAATTACCCTGGTCGAGTTATTTTCCTTTTTGTTTGTGTGCTATGTATAATCCAATCGCCACCTAGACTTTGCACGCAGGGGCTATGGCAATGCTATCACCCATGTTTTCTTGTACATAAGTTAAGATTTTCAAAGATATAATTCATATTCAGTATTAGAAAACATACAGAATTTTACAATTCTAGTAGAGGCTCCTACACAAGTTCTACATGGTCAGGACTGCAAAGTTTTAGCACCTTTTCACCACATGACCTAGCTGCATCCTGAATTCCTGACCCAGGGGCAAAGAATTTCACATGACCTGCAGCCCGAATCCCTGACCCAGGGACAAAGAATTTCACATGACCTGCAGGCCAAGTCCCTGACCAAGGGGCAACAAATTTCACATGACCTGCAACCCGAATCCCTGACCCAGGGGCAACAAATTTCACATGACCTGCAGCCCAAGTCCCTGACCCTGGGGCAACAAATTTCACATGACCTGCAGCCCGAATTCCTGACCCAGGGGCAATAAATTTCACTTGACCTGCAGCCCCAATCCCTGACCCAGGGGCAACAAATTTCACATGACCTACAGCCAAGTCCCTGACCCAGGGGCAACAAATTTCACATGATCTGCAGACCGAATCCTTGACCCAAGAGCAAAGAATATCACAAGACCTGCAACGTGCTAAGAAGTTATCATCTTCAGAAGAGGAAAGTGTCATTTTCTTCCATGATCATCAGCTGTTGACTCCTAGAATTATTTCAGCCAAAATTTAAAGCACACCCCCATTCAAAAGAAAACACTTTCCACTAACCTGTATATCGAAATCTCATCTATAAGCTGCTTGTTAGCCATGTCATTAATTTGAATCCCTTTCGGAGAAGTCGTCAGTGCAACTTTCCTTAATTTCTTTCCAGATGACTTTGCCTGAAATCATACAGATATTTATCATGTTCATTCACTACATTTGTAATGTTTCTTAATATTCAGTATCACTGACAGTAAGGTGTTTTGTACAGCTATAGTCAGACTGCTGTAGGAAACGGTTCACAAACTTTGTTACAGACAGACAGGACAAAATACTTTCCTGGACATTTATAAGAAACTCACCATCTCCTGTAACAGCCAGCATGATGATTAAAACAATTTAAATGAGCAAAGAGCACTAGTACTGCTACTGTTTTTAGTTGATTTAGCATTGATCACTATTATACTCTGGGCTACAAAGCACCATACACTTCTCCAGTTTCAGATTAATGTCCACAAGCTAGAGCTGCGACAATTCACAAACTTTTTGATTTGATTTCAATTCACAAGTTTCGAGATACATTCAAATTATTTCCCTTTAAAGAACTCTTGTACACAGTAAGGTGCAAAAACAATTTGTTTACATGTGGAAGTGGGACAAATTTCCATCACTGCATATGTGAATGTGCTCATTAAGTTTATCATACGCATTTTCATCACCTGAATTTGAGTGATGCACAAACTATAGTAAATGATAAGTATTCAGGGAGTAATTAAAAACATGAAATTCTTATCATATCATTGCTTGACAATCAACTTGCATCATCTCTAGGATATTTACCAGTGTTTGAAATTAACCATAGACCGATAGACCAAGTCTAGATGTCAAATGATGCCGCTCTATGCCAATTGTAATTGAGATAGTCTAAATTGTCTATGCAGATTTTCTAGGTTCAAAGCAATAAAATTATCCCAAAAATCGACTTCTGATAAACGTTGTAAGGAAGGGAGCTAGAACATTGTTACAGAAATGGGAAAGAAACTATGCTTTCTAAGTACATTAGAAGTAAATGACAATGTTTTAATTTTGTGGGGTTTTTTTTTCAATGTTGCTGTCTATGCCAATACGATGAGGTCTATGTCATCTTGTTTTGGCATAGACCCATGGTCTATACAAAGTTTTAAACCAATTTCGAACACTGATTTACTTGTAAATATGACATTATTTTTATGTTTTCACTTTTTAGTAAAACATTTCTTTCGATAGTATTGCATATTTCCTATAATTATCTACATATTTAAACAGAAGCTGCTTTTAAACATTCTATCTTTTAAACATTCTATCTTTTAAACATTCTATCTTTTAAACATTCTATCTTTTAAACATTCTATCTTTTAAACATTCTATTGTGACGTCTTTCCTCACTGACTGTAGGTCCAATCTGACCCACTTAGGTATTCAAAGTTCTACTTAATGCACCTCCTACACAGAAGAGCTCTTATCTCAAAACTGACAATTTTAATCCATTTGATTCGTTTATTTTTTATTTGATTTGAAAGCTCACTGTATTTTAATAGTAACTTAGCTATTCAACATAATCATACACATACATTACAAATAATTTACAGGACACCTTTTTAATGAAATTTCAATCGTTAAAATAACGCAAACACGAATGTTAAAACATTCTTCTTACATATTCAGTTCATTTACTTACTGCTAGTCATTTATTTTTAAGTACTTTTGTTTAGATGTGGTTGATATTATGGGTGAAACATTTACAAAAAAGTCAATTTCAAAGAAAACTTCAAACTGAAAGAATACAATCCTAATTGAAAATAAAACCGTTCTTCCTGAATGATAAATGAAAATAAAACCATTCTTCCTGAAAGGAAAATTCTAGAGAGTGAGATGGAAGAGTATGTTAGAAGTGAATCCGAATGTGAACAGAATGAGGGGATGCAGACTTGAAAAATTTGATTTAATTTCCATTGTTTTATATTCATTGCAGTTTGTTTGGGCTGATAAAACTGATAAGATTCCCAGTGTTATCAATCCAAATGTCTGACAAAGGAAAGAGGTTTTTGAGAATTCTGCTCTTGTTACACTTATTTACTTTAGTTGGAAAACTTATTATTTGTCATCAACTATTCTAGATTCAATTTTATTTACATTATAATGAACTTTACAGATCTTTTCATTTCAAACAAGGTGTTGAACATAATCTGGGAATCACAACTGAACCTGGGTACACCACGGACACAGCATGTTTCATAATTCATGTAGTATATAATAAGCCATTCTAATCCCAAGTTGACAGCGAGTTCTTTTAATAAAGATGATAGAACTTGTACTTTGGGAGAAGCTAGACTTATTTCAGTCTTAGTATACACTGCTTCCTGTATATAACTTGAACACATTTTATTCTTTTATATTGAATCACGCCCAATTTGCCCATGCAGTTGTAAATCGAGAATTCAGCTGACAAAATCGCAGTGAATAGATGCACTTTTCAGTGACTTTTTTTGTGATAAAACATTGCTGATATTTGGTGGTTTTCCCTCACAAAAATTAACTATTTTCTCCCAATTTGCAATCCATTTTTCCCAATTTAATTTTTTTTTTTAAATCGTATGAATGAGTTACCAAAATGCAAACAAAAAAGTGAAACTCGTACTCACTGTAAATTATTTTCAGTAAACAACAATGGGCAACATCAGTTCATACCTGAGTATGAACATGGGTTACCCAGATGCAGTTGAATAGAGAGAGTTCATTCAACTCTTATATGGCGTATTCAACAATTCTGACATTTATATTCTATCCAAGATTCTATCTTTCACAGGGGTTAATGTGATAGCAACAAGTCGGTCTTGCAAGGATACTGCACATGTGTCAGTTTTTAAATGAGTCGTTCCTAGCAAAAAGGGCCCGCTTAAGTATATTAGTTCTGAAGTATGAACTATAGATAATATCCCTCAAAATATTAGAGCAATGTTGATTGTCGTTAAAATATTACAGTCAATCAAAGATGACAATCAACTCGTGATTGGTAATCATGAACTTTTTCTTTACAAGTATGCAAAAATTACAACACATTTTTTCATTACGACGTTTTTTGAAAAACATTTTTTGGAAAAGATAAGGGTCCTTTTTGCTAGGAATGGCTCAAATGATGGATGCAGGGACTACACTTGACTCAAAGTACAATTTCATCAACACAGCAAGTAGCTATGAGATTTAGTACCATTTCAGCAATACATAAAACACCTTTGTCAATGTCTGACCTACAAAAATTTTGTGCACTAAAATATGAAAGTCACTCAGTATTCATGGATGTACTATTCTCACTAAGAAATTGATGTTGTAAATATTGTGAAAATTGTGACATGTCATCCTCCTCTGTTTCTCCATTCATCAGCAAAGGAGATGACCTTGGGACCCATCCCACCCAAACACTTTAAACACACACTGACAGTAAAAATCAAAAGTTTGTTGTAGAGAAGTATAACCTAGAGAGAGAGAGAGAGAGAGAGAGACAGAGAGACAGATATACAGTTCAACATTCCTGAAATGAGTCAGGGAGAAGAAAAATAAGGAAGCTTTTGAAGAAAAATCTTGAAAACTATATTTTTCATCACAATTTGATATAAATGATTTTTCTCAATTTGAGAAAAAAATGTCGTAAATTTTTTCATATTCAAAAGGATGGGGTGGTAGTTCAAAAAGGAGAAAAATCACTGCCTGTGAAACAAACAGCATGTATAATGCAAGCCAACCTTCTTATATTAATATCCTCTTAAAAGCACTAAAGGCAAATCAAAAGTAAACATGCTTGTCTGCTCTGTAAATAGTTTTACAGTTAATCATCATAGCTATAGAAGTCTGACTGCAATCATTATACCAGCAAGGTTACCATGGCTCTCAAGCTCTGAAATATGAACATCAAATGATGACAGTTCACAGTAAAAGCACATCAGTACCATGAGTAATTAGATACATGCCAAGTTGAAAACTCATTGATATAATGAACCAGTCACAGGGCTAACTACACTCAAAAACTCTCAGCCCTGTTCAAAATCTATCAGTAAAGACAGTTCTCATTTTCAGTTTTGTGAAGTTTATCATTTCACACAAATGAATTCACTGCTACTAAAGCTTATTTGTGACATTTCTTGTTATGCACTGGCTGTTATAATTAAACAGCCAAGCTATCTTACGAAATTTTGTCCCCCTCCGCCTGAGAAAAACACTGTCTCGAACAGTCAGGTGGGCTGTAATTTCGCACCCTGATACATGATAGACAACTTCTGAATATTACCATAGCTATAATGCTCTGCAAAGCTTTGGTGATGACACCGTCTCCATAACTCTGACTGTCCTCTGCCTCCTCTACAAGGGTGGATCCGAGATATTTCATATAAAACGTGATTCCATCTTTAACAGCCTCTTTGTTTTCATTCCAACCCTCTCCTAACTCTGCAATTTAAATATACACATTATGTAATTCATAAAGGATAAGTGCACAGTTACAGCGAAAAGCTTTTCCTCCTGATCTTTCTTCTTGTTAGAGACCTTCATCATTCCAATCACTGAATGGTGGATGAATGAAAAAGTAAAATACTTCAGTACATTGTAGAAATGCATGCAATTATAATGGCAACATTTCTATTTATTTGATAAAGAAAAGAACATGCAACAATATTTTATTCACAGTACTGGTAAACATATTCATTATAACAAACTCCTACCAGCAGACCCAGGGTTTTGGTTGGTTTTTTTAAGGTCTTGATATCAAGGGTCTGGGCCTTTCCAATTGTGAAAAATGAGCAGCAAATCCTTGAAATAGGGAAAATAACCACACCGGTGCATTTAGGAATAATTAAACTTCTTCTAACTTTCAATTTGGTCAAAGCTTACCGCATTTACATAAGAAGAGGTCAATAGAATAAGGTTTACTTAACAATTTTGAAGCAAAAATTGTAATCTGTTGGCCTGTAAAAAAGATTTATGAATAATAAGGCTACCCTACTTTGATTTGTTTCCATTGTTTGGGAATTTTTAAAGCAAAAATTCGGTAAAATATCTACTTTTCAGCATTGAAAATGAGGCCTTAATAGGCCTTATTTCAGCCCCCTGGAGGCCCCTAGAGACCCTTAAAACATCCCTATCATACGGGACTTTCGAGATACAGATCCACTCTGACTTTTATCGAGCGTCAAACATATTTGTAGGGCATGTCACTTCCGGATTACAATAACAACTAAGCAGTGTGCGAAACTAACTTTAAAGTCCTATAGACTTTCGGTCCATGGTCATTTTATTTCCTATAGACCACAACAAATTCTTATAGACCGAAATTTATCATGCAATATTCATTGTTATCTAAAAATAAATAATAGACACAAATTCAGTTTGGTAATTTGTTCATAGTTTAATTATATTCTTTTTCAATTTCATACACGTCAAGCTTTTCAATTAGAATTTCGTTTTCTTCTTCATTATTTTCCAGCTCAGTTTCACTCCTGATTCTTCATCTAAGTCACATTTACTACGTTTCATTTTCTCATGATTTTCTGTCACTTTAGCCTTGCTGGAACTTGTTGTACTGACTGCTTTCTGTTTGATTCAAGTGCGTGCACCCCCTTCCACATATTTTTAAAACCGTTCAAAAAGGACATTCCGAATTTGCACGAAAATGGCGTACATTGAAGTAAATATCAAGTTGACCCCCCCCCCCCCATTCCCCGTTGAAAATGCAATAATCTGATTCGAATGATTTGTAATTACATTGTGGAACAATTTATTACAGCTGATGGGTGAACAGAAACATCAGCATACTACATATAAACTGGTCCCACTTCTCATATATGTTTAATAAGCGGTGGGGAACCAGTTTTTTACTCAGAATTCCTATAGACAAGTCGGTCTATAGCTATTTTGATTGTTATAGACCGACTCGATTTTCTATAGACATTGTCTATCGGTCCATGGTTAATTTCGCACACTGACTAAGTAAACAAGCATGGAATTCTTCAATTGCTATCAAATTACTGTATTAAAATGCTATTTTTCAAAGAAAGGAATCACTACAACCATTTATAAGAAAATGCATTTGATTAAATTATGTGAGTTGGCGAGGAAAACAAATCTAGTGAATATCTTGAGGATATCAGTAAAACATCACGCATTCCATCCAAGGATAAGCGTCTAAATGCGCCTTTTTCCTTCAATCTAATTTACACTCAGGTACTAAGCACCAATAGTGAATTGGATTGTCATTGTGGGACTGCGCATAGCTCTTTACGGACCGTCTACTAGCGAAACACCAGTTGTAACAATGTCAACTTTGTCCTACAATTGTTTACTATCACGTGACCGCGGTGTATAAACGTCAAGTCTAATCGGTCGTTCCGGCACATCCTGAAAGTTCCGTATTATATTCATACATAAAAATGTATTCAAAAGGACAGTATTTATTTGTCTGATAACAGCATTTTTAGACCTCAATAAAACTTTTTAGCCTTAAACAATAAATGTCAAGTTATTTCATAACAGCTAGAAATAATGTACTCCAATATAGTTTCACGTTTAGAAAATTGTCTCCATTAGAAAGTACCATCATTTGGTCAACTGGAATACAAAACATCAAAATAATCGTAACTTTGTAATATTAATTTTTCACATTTGATTCAAATAGTTTAATAGTACTTAGTTTTGGACAAAGAGTATGTTTCTGTCACTTTAATGTATCAAAAAGAGATAAATTGATGCTAGATGTACTAGTTTGTCCATGCCTGTACTTGTCAGTGTTGTCTTTTGAAAGAAAACTCCATGAAGAATAACAATTTTTAAACTTGTAATGCTAGAATACTAAAAAATTTATATAATAATTTAGAATTAAGGAAATTTTGGTTGAATTAGGAATACTGGTTGACTTGCATTCTTGCACAAAGCACAATTAATTTTATTCAAGAGGATTGAACTAGCTGCTGAACTGAGCTCAGCATCAAAGTAAAAATGTGGAGATATAAATCAATAAGACCTGGATATTGTGCCAGTCATTGTGTACAGAAATAGTTGCTGCTCTTTAAATTGAAAATTTGAGAAAGGGTGGATCCCAATTTCCCCCCAGAAACCTACAGATCTAAAAATAATCAATCAACTTTGATGGTCAAATATAGATATGAGTTTCTGGAATCTGCAGATCCAAAGGTTTGACTACAAAGACTTCCTTTGAATTGATAGAGAATAGCTGTGTATATATCTGTATTCACAATGGTAAAGTTGTGAAAAGGACTGGAATTTTAAAAGAAACAGATGTCAAAAACTTTGTATTCAAATTCTTTATTTAAATTAAAAGTGGGTATTAGTGGATACATCTAATTTATATAAATGCTTTAGCTTCTAAAAATCATATTATAAGATGTCCATTTACATAAATGTCCTGTTTTCTCTTATCTATTTAGGATGATACTTTTAGTTATACTATTTAATGTTACTTAACTTTCAGCTCTATATTGTTACATGTAATTTTAGGTCTATCATAGTCAGCATGGCGAAAACCACAGAATAGAATAATCTTTATTCTGCTTACAAATAAATGCATCTAGTAAATACATGCACTGATATTCCTGTTCATGTCATACACAGTATCAACGAATTAAACAATAAAACATTATGACAATTTAACTGTCTGACATTATGTAATTTGTATATCTAGAAAAAGGAACGACAGAATATTTCAAATATCATGATAAAAAGTGTCAATTAGTACCAATAGTTCAAATTACCCGTTTACACAAAGGAAGGGAATGGGAGTGGAAAGGGGGGGGGGGGGGGGGGGGGTCTCTGTACTAGCTACACGGAGAAAGGGAGGGGCATAATTAGTATTCGAAATTCTGGGCATCAAAATTTATGATGAATATAGAAACTGGAGTATCGACTGCTGATAATATAAATAATTCTATGTATCACGTATTCTATAACACGAAAACATTGATGTCAATAGTTTTAATAAATATTTCAAAAGCACCCTAAACATCACCTGATCCGATCCAACTTACTTTCATGTCTGCTTTCCTTCGTGGTATTCGGGCTCCTTCTCATGGCCTTTCTCAGCTTCTCCATTTTTTGCCGCTTTACACAGCTGGTATAATTTATAAATAAGTTTCCATTCACAAATGACTTCAAAAGAAGAAGAAAATCCTACTCCACAAACATCTCCGTCGCGACCCAGCGAAGGTTATGACTAGATGGTATCCCTCAAAAGCAGGTGACCCACGAGTTACTTGCCCCTGATCATAGATAGAAAGATAAGTCGTACGTCGAATAATTTCGTAAAGAACTGTGTTTACGATAAAGAAGGCAAAGAAATTTGTTGGGATTTTTTTTTTACTAATTAAGATTACTAATTAAACCCTAATTAGCTGAACTATTAAAAATGTAAGAAATAAATAAAGCAATGAACGCAATATGGAGAGAAATACGATTTGATAGAAAGTATACAGAGTATTATTTAATTAACATAATTAATCAAACCCTAATTCTCTCAGATGTTAAAAACAGTAAGAAATTTGATATAAAAAAACTGTAAGGGGAGAGATCAACAGATTGATTTCGGATAAAAATCTAAATTCAAATAGTTAGGGGGAGGAGGGGGGGTGTTAAAACTTCTGTAAGTTTCTCTCATCCGACATCGATTACACATTAGTCGAAAAAGGAGAAAGACAAGTGACTGTTAAAACTACATGACGATATTACATTTTAATGAACATTTGATAGTTTTAATCTACACTTTCATTTGTGAATAAACAGAAGATAGGGTATACAGAGTTATTTATACTCGTTTGTTCTTACTTGTTAATCGATTATAGTTTAAACACTCATCATATCTAGTTTAGGGGGTCGTTGTGGGGGCGGATAGGGGGGGGACGTAAAAACTATGTGAATTTAGTTTTTTTGTCAGACATTGAACTTTCGATCTCGCCCCTAGGAAGTAGATACAACAGCGAATGCAACATGGAAAAAAAATAATATTTAATAAGAAGTCTTATTAAAAGCAAAACTGATGATATCTAGCGGTGGTCAAAGTAACATATCTTTAGAAATTATTTTTGAAAGTACAGAAGGGTATTTTTGATCAAAAGTTAATCATAGAAATTATTTTAATTACCCCCCCCCCCCCCCCTCATTCAGTACACAAAATCAACTCAAAACTTTCATTCAACATTATAACTCACTAAAAAGACCATTCCTCAAAACCTGCTTTTGGATATCGAGTTAATTATTAAGACCAAACTAACTCAAGATCCAGGGCGATATAAACACTTACTTTTGAGGGATACCAGATAAGCTTTGCCACCCAGCGAGGCCTATGCTAGCCCTGCCTTTCAGGGATACCAAGTTACTTAATAAGGCTCAACTAGCCCAGGTTCCCGGGAGATCTAAACACCTACTTTTGAGGGATACCAGATAAGCTTTACCACCCAGCGAGCCCTATGCTAGACCTGCCTTTCAGGGATACCGAGTTAATTATCAAGGCTCAACTAGTCCGGGTTCCCGGGCCCTAAAGTCACCTACTTTTGAGAGATACCAGATAAGCTTTACCACCCAGCGAGCCCTATGCTAGACCTGCCTTTCAGGGATACCGAGTTAATTATCAAGGCTCAACTAGCCCGGGTAACCGGGCGATCTAAACACCTACTTTTGAGGGATACCAGATAAGCTTTACCACCCTGCGAGCCCTATGCTAGACCTGCCTTTCAGGGATACCGAGTTAATTATCAAGGCTCAACTAGCCCGGGTAACCGGGCGATCTAAACACTTACTTTTGAGGGATACCACATAAGCTTTACCACCCAGCGAGCCCTATGCTAGACCTGCCTTTCAGGGATACCGAGTTAATTATCAAGGCTCAACTAGCCCGAGTAACCGGGCCCTAAAGTCACCTACTTTTGAGGGATACCAGATAAGCTTTACCACCCAGCGAGCCCTATGCTAGACCTGCCTTTCAGGGATACCGAGTTAATTATCAAGGGTCAACTAGCCCGGGTAACCGGGCCCTAAAGTCACCTACTTTTGAGGGATACCAGATAAGCTTTGCCACCCAGCGAGCCCTATATCAGACCTGCCTTTCAGGGATACCGAGTTAATTATCAAGGGTCAACTAGCCCGGGTTCCCGGGCCCTAAAGTCACCTACTTTTGAGGGATACCACATAAGCTTTACCACCCAGCGAGCCCTATGCTAGACCTGCCTTTCAGGGATACCAAGTTTATTAATAGGGCTCAACTAGCCCAGGTTCCCGGGCGATCTAAACACCTACTTTTGAGGGATACCAGATAAGCTTTACCACCCAGCGAGCCCTATCCCAGACCTGCCTTTCAGGGATACTAAGTTCATTAATAGGGCTTAACTAGCCCGGGTTCCCGGGCGATCTAAACACCTACTTTTGAGGGATACCAGATAAGCTTTACCACCCAGCGAGCCCTATGCTAGACCTGCCTTTCAGGGATACCAAGTTAATTATCAAGGCTCAACTAGCCCGGGTTCCTGGGCCCTAAAATCACCTACTTTTGAGGGATACCAGATAAGCTTTACCACCCAGCGAGCCCTATGCTAGACCTGCCTTTCAGGGATTCCGATTTAATTATCAAGACTCAATTAGCCCGGGTTCCTGAGCCCTAAAATCACCTACTTTTGAAGGATACCAGATAAATTTTACCACCCAGCGAGCCCTATGCTAGACCTGCCTTTCAGGGATACCGAGTTAATTATCAAGGCTCAACTAGCCCGGGTTCCCGGGCGATCTAAACACCTACTTTTGAGGGATACCAGATAAGCTTTACCACCCAGCGAGCCCTATGCTAGACCTGCCTTTCAGGGATACCGAGTTAATTATCAAGGCTCAACTAGTCCGGGTTCCCGGGCCCTAAAGTCACCTACTTTTGAGGGATACCAGATAAGCTTTACCACCCAGCGAGCCCTATGCTAGACCTGCCTTTCAGGGATACCGAGTTAATTATCAAGGCTCAACTAGCCCGGGTAACCGGGCCCTAAAGTCACCTACTTTTGAGGGATACCAGATAAGCTTTGCCACCCAGCGAGCCCTATATCAGACCTGCCTTTCAGGGATACCGAGTTAATTATCAAGGGTCAACTAGCCCGGGTTCCCGGGCCCTAAAGTCACCTACTTTTGAGGGATACCACATAAGCTTTACCACCCAGCGAGCCCTATGCTAGACCTGCCTTTCAGGGATACCAAGTTTATTAATAGGGCTCAACTAGCCCAGGTTCCCGGGCGATCTAAACACCTACTTTTGAGGGATACCAGATAAGCTTTACCACCCAGCGAGCCCTATCCCAGACCTGCCTTTCAGGGATACTAAGTTCATTAATAGGGCTTAACTAGCCCGGGTTCCCGGGCGATCTAAACACCTACTTTTGAGGGATACCAGATAAGCTTTACCACCCAGCGAGCCCTATGCTAGACCTGCCTTTCAAGGATACCAAGTTAATTATCAAGGCTCAACTAGCCCGGGTTCCTGGGCCCTAAAATCACCTACTTTTGAGGGATACCAGATAAGCTTTACCACCCAGCGAGCCCTATGCTAGACCTGCCTTTCAGGGATTCCGATTTAATTATCAAGACTCAATTAGCCCGGGTTCCTGAGCCCTAAAATCACCTACTTTTGAAGGATACCAGATAAATTTTACCACCCAGCGAGCCCTATGCTAGACCTGCCTTTCAGGGATACCGAGTTAATTATCAAGGCTCAACTAGCCCGGGTTCCCGGGCTATCTAAACACCTACTTTTGAGGGATACCAGATAAGCTTTACCACCCAGCGAGCCCTATGCTAGACCTGCCTTTCAGGGATACCGAGTTAATTATCAAGGCTCAACTAGTCCGGGTTCCCGGGCCCTAAAGTCACCTACTTTTGAGGGATACTACATAAGCTTTACCACCCAACGAGCCCTATGCTAGACCTGCCTTTCAGGGATACCGATTTAATTATCAAGACTCAATTAGCCCGGGTTCCTGAGCCCTAAAATCACCTACTTTTGAAGGATACCAGATAAACTTTACCACCCAGCGAGCCCTATGCTAGACCTGCCTTTCAGGGATACCGAGTTAATTATCAAGGCTCAACTAGTCCGGGTTCCCGGGCCCTAAAGTCACCTACTTTTGAGGGATACCACATAAGCTTTACCACCCAGCGAGCCCTATGCTAGACCTGCCTTTCAGGGATACCGAGTTAATTATCAAGGCTCAACTAGCCCGGGTAACCGGGTGATCTAAACACCTACTTTTGAGGGATACCAGATAAGCTTTACCACCCAGCGAGCCCTATGCTAGACCTGCCTTTCAGGGATACCAAGTTAATTATCAAGGCTCAACTAGCCCGGGTTCCCGGGCGATATAAACACCTACTTTTGAGGGATACCAGATAAGCTTTACCACCCAGCGAGCCCTATGCTAGACCTGCCTTTCAGGGATTCCGATTTAATTATCAAGACTCAATTAGCCAGGGTTCCTGAGCTCTAAAATCACCTACTTTTGAAGGATACCAGATAAGCTTTACCACCCAGCGAGCCCTATGCTAGACCTGCCTTTCAGGGATACCGAGTTAATTATCAAGGCTCAACTAGTCCGGGTTCCCGGGTGATCTAAACACCTACTTTTGAGGGATACCAGATAAGCTTTACCACCCAGCGAGCCCTATGCTAGACCTGCCTTTCAGGGATACCAAGTTAATTATCAAGGCTCAACTAGCCCGGGTAACTGGGCGATCTAAACACCTACTTTTGAGGGATACCAGATAAGCTTTACCATCCAGCAAGCCCTATGCTAGACCTGCCTTTCAGGGATACCGAGTTAATTATCAAGGCTCAACTAGCCCAGGTTCCCTGGTGATTTAAACACCTACTTTTGAGGGATACCAGATAAGCTTTACCACACAGCGAGACCTATGCTAGACCTGCCTTTCAGGGATACCAAGTTAATCATCAAGGCTCAACTAGCCCGGGTAACCTAGCGATCTAAACACCTACTTTTGAGGGATACCAAATAAGCTTTACCACCCAGCAAGCCCTATGTTAGACCTGCCTTTCAGGGATACCAAGTTAATTATCAAGGCTCAACTAGCCCGGGTAACCGGGCGATCTAAACACCTACTTTTGAGGGATACCAGATAAGCTTTACCACCCAGCGAGCCCTATATCAGACCTGCCTTTCAGGGATACCGACTTAATTATCGATGCTCAACTAGCCCAAGTTCCCGGGCGCTAAAGTCACCTACTTTTGAGGGATACCAGATAAGCTTTGCCACCCAACGAGCCCTTTATCAGACCTGCCTTTCAGGGATACCGATTTAATTATCGACGCTCAACTAGCCCAAGTTCCCGGGCGCTAAAGTCACCTACTTTTGAGGGATATCAGATAAGCTTTGTCGCCCAACGAGCCCTATATCAGACCTGCCATTTAGGGATACCGAGTTAATTATCGACGCTCAACTAGCCCAAGTTCCCAGGCGCTACAGTCACCTACTTTTGAGGGATACCAGATAAGCTTTACCACCCAGCGAGCCCTATGCTAGACCTGCCTTTCAGGGATACCAAGTTTATTAATAGGGCTTAACTAGCCCGGGTTCCCGGGTGATCTAAACACCTACTTTTGAGGGATACCAGATAAACTTTGCCACCCAGCGAGCCCTATATCTGACCTACCTTTCAGGGATACCAAGTAAATTTATAGGACTCTACTAGCCCGGGTTCCTGGGGATCTGAACACCTACTTTTGAGGGATACCAGATAAGCTTTGCCACCCAGCGAGCCCTATGGCAAACCTGCCTTTCAGGGATACTGAGTTAATCAGCAACGCATAACGACGAGTGTAGTACGATTTGTAGGCTACGGTACTAATCTGCCTTTTAAGGATAGTATTTTTGATTTCCTATACAAAGATCGATTCATAAGATCTGCCTTTTAGAGATACGGAGTTAGTAATCCTTGGACAGCTAAGCCAATTCCTATGGTGTTTTGCTAAGCTGCCTTTGGGGACTATTGTGCACAAATGAAGCTATTACAATAACGTATTTCGCGCCTAGCATAGTTATTACTATGGAACTAAGATGTATAATACTAGTAAATGAGAAACACTTCGTACTGTAATGGAAATGACGCTACACTGTAATGATAAAAAAATCTCCATGGACATCCTTAAACGTTATGAAATAATCATCATGTTGCATTGACTAGATCAAATTAAAACAACATTTAGTACGGAATTTTAATTTTTGATAGACTGATTAAGCTCATCAGCTATGATAGTTTGTAAATGAATGTGTGCACATATTATATTGGGTGTTAGTTGTTACTGTTTTTCTTTCTCTCGCTCTCTTGTCTTTCTTTCTCTCGCTCTCTTGTCTGTCTACCTCCTCCCACCTTTCCTCTCACTCACTCTCGGTCTAATCTCAATGCCTCCATGCCTGTCTTTCCCTTTCTCTCTTGCCCCTCTCTCTCCCCACCCTTCCTCCTCCTCTCTCTCCATGCCTCCTGTCTTCTTCCTCCTCTCTCTGTACCACCCTTCCCCTCTCTCCCTTCACTCTCTACCCTCTCCTCTTTATCTCTCTCTCTCATTCTCACCTCTTTATCTCTCTATTCATCCCTCTCTCTCTCCCTTTCTTTTTCTCCCCCTCTCTCTCCGACTGCAGTATAAAAGAAAGGCTCCTCATTTATTTTGATTTTGCAGTTTAATCAATAAGTCCACTGAGTGAAGGTAAGATAATATTTTTATCTGTATTCAAATATATACTCAAGATATATCATCATATTTTGGGCAAAAGCATGTATCATTGCATTGAGAGAGCTTGAGACATTGCAACTACATGTATATGTAATCAGAATTGTTACTGATATACCAACATTACCATAAAAAGAAATGATTTATTATAAATCTTGGGTGAAAAATCTAATTGAGAGTTACGCGTATAATTGATCCTTCTTTTCTGCAATATCACATTCCTTGTAAGTATAAACAGCATTGATAGGTGGGTCAAAGGTCAAGTGATGATGTAACAATATAAGCCATTAGCGCTATAACGTAAAATGTCAATGACGTAGGATTAGGATGGACTCAATCGGATCACGCGCTCGCCTTTTTCCGTAACCGGTAAAAAGACTCGGACGTGGATCGGCGCAAGAATTGCATCAAATTGATGCATTTCTTCGCCGGAAGCGCGCCTGTGGATTAGGTTAAAAGGCCAAAACCGAATCCTTGTATAATGTATTATTTATATTTTCACCAGAGATTCAGTTTTGGTATCATTAACGTCTTATTCACTCCAATACATAAACATAAAAGTAAAAAATAATAGTGGTAGAATACCTTAGACATGTATGATATCTTAAATGCATTTGAAAGATCGCGTTTCATATTGTAACGTACGCCTGTGACGTCATAGTTGCATTTCTGTACACATGGTAATAGACTATGATGGCGTCGATCCACATATGAGGTTCATTTGCGGTTGCGGAAATAGCCGAGTAGTTACGATTGGGATGAACTAGGTCGGGTATGATATGAAATGGTACCCTGTTGACCTCGCTTCTCTTGCAAATCAGCGGGGAACCAGTTTAGGGTATGATATAAAAATACAAGAGACCTGTGACGTCAAGTCGGATATGACGTAACAATAGAAGTTGGGAGCGCTATGTTGTAATGATAACGCAGAAAAAATTGAGAAAGCCAAGAGCGCTATGACGTAGCAATGACAAGGGAAAAATCGATCAAGTCGGCGTAGTATTTAAAGGTGTTAATAATAAGTGTGCCAGTGGTACCATGTATGTATAGGAGGTGATATAGGTGATTGTATGGGTGGTGGTATGTGGTGTATACCACCCATACACTATCAACTACAACCTATACACCACATACTATTACACTGCCCATACTCCACATACCACCACCCATACTACAAAATACCATTACACCTATATCACATATTACTGCAATTGTTACGTCATTGTGTTCTCTGCTATTTCAATTTTTTTAACGTTATTTTCCCGACGCAAAGCTAATAACTCCCATTGTTACGTCATGCTCGACTTAACGTCATATCGCTCTTCAAACTTCCGCCAGAGTTCGTTTGCTCACAAACCAAATTCTTCCAGTTAGGCATTATGGGATAGCGATTGTATACTGTGTGACGTCACTGTAGAATGACGAAAAAAGAACCATAATGTCAAACGTAAATAGTTCAAATCAAGAACGTAAACAACAAGTTTATTACTTTACACTATAATTTGAACAGTCTCCCTTCTCTTTAATGATCTTTTGATCATTTTATATTTAAAATAAAATCCATACTTTTATATATATGCTCTTAATGTCAATATTTTCAAGCTTTAACTACGAACTACTTCTTTAGTGTTATTTGCCCGCGTGATAATCGCGGACTCACAATATACAAATCTGTATATTGTACTGCGTCACATAGGAGATGTCTATACATAGGTGACGCAGTGAGGCCTCGACGGGGAGTTTGTACGCTTTTGCATTCCTACGTCATACCGCTCCCGGCTTCCATTGTTACGTCATACCCGACCTAGGTCTAGTCTCGTTCAACCAGACACTCGGCTGTCTCGGCAAATCTGCAACGAAAATCTCTGCTCGTCGGAGATTTCTGGAGACAGCCGAGCGTCTGGTTGCACGAGACTACCTTAGGTCCTAAACTGGTTCCCTACTGATTGGTGCTTCACACGAGAGAAGCGAGATCAACAGGGTACCAGTTTACCTAGGTCCCAACCCAATCGGAACGCCTCGAATGTCTCGTGCACTCGACATAGTGCGCCATTCTCTACCCAGTGTTCTGTGCGCTACTTTTAAAGGGAAAGGAAACGAGAATAATTGTTTATATCATGTGATTATATTATCACGTGATTCCAAACGTTGACAGAGGTATAAGAGACGCTTGCGTAACGCCACCTCTGGTAAGAGAAGCTTGCGTAACGCCCCCTTTGTTGAGAGAATGATAGTGCGCGAGACATTCAAGGAATTCCGATTGGGTCTCAACCTAAACTGGTTCCCCGATGATTGGTGCTACACCAATGGTTGCTATACATAAGAAAAACCCTACTCCGACATGACCCTTTTAAGAGGGTGACCCCAAACTATTGTGAGACCATTTAAGAACCTGCCCTTATAGGGGTCGTCCTAAGACCCTTCGTGGGGTCCAGGATTAAAAACTGGGGTCCCTAGGTATTTCCGGTACCGAGATATGAGCCCTCAAAGAGAGCCCCCTTGGCCGATTTCGACCCTTTTTGCAAGTTTTGGGGCTCGAGAATGGGTGGGGCTAGGGGACCCAAATTTGGGGAGGGGCCTTGGAGGACTTGTAGGTCTGGGGTCGATGGGGCTAGAGGACCCCAATTTGGGATGGGGCCTAAAAGGGGTCCGTTCTCGGTCGCTTTGGGACAAATCGGCCCTTTTGGGGTCAGGGGTCCTTAAAAGTGGGGCCAACATTTTTTGAATTCCGACTGGGCCGAAGTTGATGGGGCCAGACCGGACTTTTCCCGAGTGGCAAAAGGACTGGCCCCACTCTGTTGCCCCATGGGGTCCTAAGGGGCAAAACACCTATCACGACCCTACCTTTCTAAAGTTGTCATGCCAATCCACTCTGGCCCCCTCATGAGGCCTGGCCTTCGCTGAGTCATCAGAGGGCCCCATTTGGGGTCAGTTTTTGAGAAGATGGGGTCCCTAGGTACTTCCGGTACCGAATTATGGCCCATTGGAGAAATGGAGAATTTTACATTTTAAGGGCAAATTTGGTTACTTTTAAGGGCAGGTTTGGCTACCGGAATTATGGCTTTTTTCAAAGACCCGTCACTGCCAAATGGGTGGGGCCAGAGGACTCAAGATTAGGGAGGGGCCTTCCATGTTGTCTCTCTCGAGCCCCCTGGGGCCAGTTTGCCCCAACGAGGCAGAAGTTTTAGAAAGGTCACCCTTTACTGGAAAACGTGTAGCTCTGGGGTCGATGGGGCTAGAGGACCCCAATTTGGAATGGGGCGTAAGAAGGGTCCGTTCTCGGCCCCTGTTGGGTAAATTGGCCCCCTTGGGGTCAGCAGTTCCCAGAATTTTTTAACCACTGGTCGAGCCCCTCATGATGGGGCCAGACCTAACCCTATTCGTTTTCAGAACTAGTGGGGCCCACTCTGTGCCCACTTGGGGTCGATTTGGGGCAAAGGGCTAAAAACCCTACCCCGGCATGACCCTTTGAAGAGGGTGACCTCAAACTATTGTAAAGCCCCCTTTTGGTCCTGCCCTTCCGGGTGTCGACAGAAAGTCCTTCGAGGGGTCCAGGGCTAAAAAATTGAGTCCCTAGGTACTTCCAGTCCCGAGATATGAGACTAGAAATTTGCCCCCTTTTGTCAATTTCGAAGTGTTGGGGCTCGAGATTGGATGGGGCTAGGGGACCCAAATTTAGGCAGGGGCCTTCAAAGGGAACGTCTTCGAGCCCCCTGGGGTTCATTTGCCCCCTTAAGGCCAATGTTTTTTTAGTGACACCCTTTACTGGAGGACTTCTAGCTCTAAAGTTGATTGGGCTAGGGGACCCTAATTTGGGATGGGGCCTAAGAGGGGTTCGGTCTAGGCACCCATGGGGGCAAATTTTTCCCCTTCGGGTCAGGGGTCCCCAAAGGGGGGTTAAGAACTTTTAGACTGCCGATTGAACCCCATTTGATGGAGTCAGCCCCCAATTTTTTGAGTGGCTAATATCATGAGGCCCCACTGCATTGCCCCATGAGGTCGATTTGGGGCAAAGGGCTAAAAACCCTACCCCGACATGACCCTTTTAAGAGGGTGACTCCAAACTTTTGCCGGCCCCTCAAAGGACCTGTTCTTCAGGGTGTCGACAGAACCCCTTCATGGGGTTCAGGGCCAAAAAATGGGATCCCTAGCTACTTCCTGTCCCGAGATATAAACCCTCCAACAGAGCCCCACTTTGCCGATTTCGACCCTCTTTGCAAGTTATGGGGCTCGAGAGTGGGTGGAGCTAGGGGACCCAAATTTGGGCAGGGGCATTTAAGGAGAGCGGCTTGGAGCCCCATGGGGCTCATTTGCCCCCTTGGGACCCAAGTGTTTCAGGGTGACACCCTTTACTCGAGGACTTGTAGCTATGGGGTCGATGGGGCTAGAGGACCCCATTTGGGACTGGGGGATAAGAGGGGTCCGTTCCCTAATCTTGTGGGGCAAATTTGCCCCCTTGGGGTCAGGGGTCACCAAAGGGTGGTTAAGAATTTTTAGACTGCTGACGGAGCCCCACTTGATGGGGTCAGCCCCATATTTTTTAAGGGGCTAATATTATTGGGCCCAACTGTATGGCCCCATGGGGTCGAGTTTGGGCAAAGAGCTAAAAACCTTATCCCGGCATGACCCTTTGAAGAGGGTGGCCCCAAACTATTGCCGGCCCCTTTAGGGATCTATTCTTCCGGGGATCAACCAAGAACCCTTCGAGGGATCCAGGGCCAAAAAATGGGGTTCCTAGGTACTTTCGGTCCTGAGATATGACCAATCGAAAGTTGGGGATTTTAAACGTTTTTTAATAGCCGTTTTGGCTACCGGAAGATCCGCAATCTGAAAAAATGGCTCACTCTCAAACTTATGGGATTGTTTACGTTTTTGTTTAAGTGCCATTTTGACTACCTTTTAGGGCCATTTTCGCTACCTGAATAACAGCCTTTTTAAAAGAGGGGTCACTGCCAAACTTGTGGGGCCAGAAGACTCAAAGTTCGGGAGAGACCTTGAGAGGGGTCACCTTCGAGGGTTCTGGGGCCAGTTTGCCCCTTGTGGCCGGAGTTGAAAAATGGGTCACCCTTCACTGGTAGACGTGTAGCGCTGGGATCGATGGGCTAGCGGGCCCCAATTTAGGATAGGGCTTAAGAGAGGTCCGTTCTCGGTCCCTGTGGGGCAAATGGGTCCGCTTGGGGTCATCAGTCCCCATGGGTGGGGCTAGAATTTTTTAACCACTGGTCAAGCCCCTCATGATGGGGTCAGACCTAACCCTATTTGTTTTGAAGATTAGTGGGGCCCAACTCTGTGCCCACGTGGGGTCCATTTGGGGCTAAGGGCCATAAATGTCACCTGACATGACCCTTTTAAGAGGGTGGCCCCAAACTATTGTGGGTCCCTTTAGGGACCTGCCTTTCCAGGGATCGTAAGAGAACCCCTCGAGGGGTCGGGGGGGCAAAAAATAGGGTCCCCAAGTACTTCGGGTACCGAGATATGAACCCTCCGAAATAGCCCCTTTTTCTCTTTTGGACCCTTTTTGCAAATTTTGTAGCTCCGGAGTGGAAGGGGCTACGGAACTGAAATTGGGACAAGGACCTTGGATGGGGCCCCCTTGATGCCCCATGGGTCCAGTTTGCCCCCTGGGGCAGGATTTTCCTGAGTGATCACCCTCTAGTGCAAGACCTGTAGGTCCGGGGTCGATGAGGCTAGGATACCCCAATTTGGAAAAGGGTCCTTGGAAGGGGTCGATCTCGATCCCTGTGGGGTCTCAGAGCCCCAGTGGGGTCAGGGGCCATCAGGGATGGGGCCAACATTTTTATAGTCAGGACTGAGACCTACTGGATGGGGCCAAACCAGACCCCTTTCTGTGCGAGAAATGTTGGGGTCGCACTCTGTGGCCCCATGGGGCCGTATTGGGGCTAGAGGGCTAAATACCCACCCTGACCACACCCTTCTAAAGGGGTGACCCCAATCCACTTTCGACCCTTGTTGGGAGTTGCCCTTCTAGGGGTCAACAGAGCCCCTTTCTGGGAGTTCCTGTGCGGAAAATGGGGTCCCTAGGTCTCGAGGTATGGTCACCGTGCTTGCTGGAAAGAGGGGTGATTTTTATAGGGCAACTTGGCTACTTGGAGGGCAGAAATGGCTACTGGGTCCTGGAAAATTGTCTAAGTGTTTAGGGCCAAAATGGCTACCTGACAGAAGTGAGGCAAAGGGTCCCCAATTCGACAGAGGGACCCTCGGAAGGGGGCGATCCGAAATCCTCATGGGGTGACATGGCCCCTCCGGTCATCGGGAATCCCATGGGGAGTACTCCTTTTCTTTTAAGGTTTGGTGCTCTGGAACAGATGGGGCAATGGGCCCCCAATCGGTTCGAGGCCCCTTCCATGGGGTGCCTCTCGGACCCCATGGGGCCAATTTGCCCCATGCAAGCATTGTTCGCACGAGTGATCTTCCTTTTTGAATAACGTTTTGGGGGTGTTTGGGCTTCCGGGTCTAGTATGAGCTGAAGGGCCCTTCGGGGACGCGACCCCAACAGGTCCGGGGTCAGTGATCCCCCTTTTTTTTGAAAAGTCGGAATTTTGTCCCTTCCCGGTCATCACCTCAAAATCATTTTTTCGCGGGTCCGGAACTGATGGGGCTAGAGAGCTCAAATTACCGGAGGACCCTTAATAGGGATGGTAGTCGCCCCTCATGGGGTCTGTTGCCCCTTGGGGTCGAAGGGCCCATATGGTAACCTTCGAATTTTGGGTCATTTTTGAGTGCGTTTGAGCCCCATCTATGTTTTACCCAATCCTAGAGAGGCATTGTCTATCCTCAAAAGGTTTGTTGACAACAACTCCCCAATGGACCCCATGTTTCCATTTTCGACCTTTTTTCTAAGAGTCGTTGCCCTAAGGTCGAGGGGGTTGGAGGGTTCCAATTTTCGCGAGGAACCTCTTAAGGGACAGCCCTCGACTCCCACGGGGGAAATTTGGCCCCTTGAAATCAGGGGTCAAGTGGGGCCCAAGTCGATTTTTTCACTTTTTTCTACTTTTTTGAAGGGCCGGAAGTCCTAGAAGCCTTAGTGCTAGGGAATCGACATTCACGTGAGATGGGACCCCAAACCTCCCCTATGAGATCCCAAAAGAACAGCGTCGTACAGGGTAGCGGAGATATGGGGTCAGGACTGAAGTCCCCCAATGGCCAAACTGGTGAAAATGGGCAATTTTTGAAAGACGCTATCTCCAAGATCCGTTGAGGGATCTTGTTGCCCTTTACAGGGCCAACATAGAAAGGATTGTGCAATTCGGGACCCAAAAATCAGGTGCCTGGGTCAAGGGCAAAGGATCTGTCTGACCCCCACCCTAGCCCCACCCTTTTGGGGCGAGTCGGCGACTTTGATTCTTCACTGAGCCCAAGTCTTTGGGGCTACCGAAGACCCCTTAGCACCCAAACATGACCTGGCCCCACTCTATTGCCCCATGGTTGAAAATAGGGGCTAGGGGCCAAGACCACCCCCAAGGCCTCCGGGAAGTAACTGGAGTGTCACCCGTCGCCTTTGACTTCTTCTGTAATATCCTTTTAGGAGCCGATCTGAAATGTTGGGGGTCCTTTGGGGTCGAAAGAAGGGGTCTAACCCCCTTTTCTAAAGGGGCACAACCCTGAAAAAACCCTTTTAGAGCGAGCCCTGCACTTTAAGGGCAAGTGGCTACCTTAGTAAAACATCATCCTATCCCCTTTCCAGGCTGATTTCAGGCGCGAAACTTGCCAGATCCGTAGGGCAGGGTCCACTCTTTATTACCCCACCCAGAAAAAATCTCTGAGGGGGCGCTTAGCACCCGGGGTGGGGGTTGAAAAAAGGCTCGAACTGGCCACCGATATGAGATGTTAGAACCAGTCTTGGCTTAAAAAAAAACAAACTTCAAAGTCCATCCCCAGCCCCCAAGTTGGGGATCGGGCTGCAATTTTGGGAGGGTAGGTTTTCAACCATTGTCCCCCGGACCAGGGTAAAAATCCAAGTAAAAATCCAAGGATAAAGAAAAACATACTATTAACCCAAAAAAATGAAGTACTTTTGTACTTAGACATTATTATAGGGTAAGTTGGTTATACCCCTCAGACCATCCTCGTTCCTGGGTCCCTTGGAGCCATATTTCTAGGGGTGCTGGGCTATCCCTTCCCACAGGGTTAGCCCTTAATTTTGACCCCCTATTCAACCCCTAGTTAGTTTTATCTAATCCTTTATGGGAAATCAGAGTTTAAGGGCATTTTTCGCCTTTTTAGGGATTTTGCCATAACTTTGTCCAAAAAAAAAACCTAGCGTCCCGGGGTTTGGGGCACGTTAAAACTTGGCGATTTCCGCAGGATCTAACACCCACGCCGTGCCCACACCTTAATTACTCTACCCACGGGACTTGATATTTTAATTAGGCGGGCAACTAGGGTTAGGTTTAAGAACACCATAATTAGGGTAAAGCTTATCTGGTATCCCTCAAAAGTAGGTGTTTAGATCGACCAGTTACCCGGGCTAGTTGATCCTTGATAATTAACTCGGTATCCCTGAAAGGCAGGTCTAGCATAGGGCTCGCTGGGTGGTAAAGTTTATCTGGTATCCTTCAAAAGTAGGTGATTTTAGGGCTCAGGAACCCGGGCTAATTGAGTCTTGATAATTAAATCGGTATCCCTGAAAGGCAGGTCTAGCATAGGGCTCGCTGGGTGGTAAATCTTATCTGGTATCCCTCAAAAGTAGGTGATTTTAGGGCCCAGAAAACCGGGCTAGTTGAGTCTTGATAATTAACTTGGTATCCTTGAAAGGCAGGTCTAGCATAGGGCTCGCAGGGTGGTAAAGCTTATCTGGTATCCCTCAAAAGTAGGTGTTTAGATCGCCCGGGAACCCGGGCTAGTTGAGCCCTATTAATAAACTTGGTATCCCTGAAAGGCAGGTCTAGCATAGGGCTCGCTGGGTGGTAAAGCTTTTCTGGTATCCCTCAAAAGTAGGTGACTTTAGGGCCCGGGAACCCGGGCTAGTTGAGCCTTGATAATTAACTCGGTATCCCTGAAAGGCAAGTCTAGCATAGGGCTCGCTGGGTGGTAAAGCTTATCTGGTATCCCTCAAAAGTAGGTGATTTTAGGGCTCAGGAACCCGGGCTAGTTGATCCTTGATAATTAACTTGGTATCCCTGAAAGGCAGGTCTAGCATAGGTCTCGCTGGGTGGTAAAGCTTATTTGGTATCCCTCAAAAGTAGGTGTTTAGATCGCCCGGTTACCCGGGCTAGTTGATCCTTGATAATTAACTTGGTATCCCTGAAAGGCAGGTCTAGCATAGGGCTCGCTGGGTGGTAAAGCTTATCTGGTATCCCTCAAAAGTAGGTGATTTTAGGGCCCAGGAACCCGGGCTAGTTGAGCCTTGATAATTAACTTGGTATCCTTGAAAGGCAGGTCTAGCATAGGGCTCGCAGGGTGGTAAAGCTTATCTGGTATCCCTCAAAAGTAGGTGTTTAGATCGCCCGGGAACCCGGGCTAGTTGAGCCCTATTAATGAACTTAGTATCCCTGAAAGGCAGGTCTGGGATAGGGCTCGCTGGGTGGTAAAGCTTATCTGGTATCCCTCAAAAGTAGGTGTTTAGATCGCCCGGGAACCCGGGCTAGTTGAGCCCTATTAATAAACTTGGTATCCCTGAAAGGCAGGTCTAGCATAGGGCTCGCTGGGTGGTAAAGCTTATCTGGTATCTCTCAAAAGTAGGTGACTTTAGGGCCCGGGAACCCGGGCTAGTTGAGCCTTGATAATTAACTCGGTATCCCTGAAAGGCAGGTCTAGCATAGGGCTCGCTGGGTGGTAAATCTTATCTGGTATCCCTCAAAAGTAGGTGATTTTAGGGCTCAGGAACCCGGGCTAGTTGAGCCTTGATAATTAACTTGGTATCCCTGAAAGGCAGGTCTAGCATAGGTCTCGCTGGGTGGTAAAGCTTATCTGGTATCCCTCAAAAGTAGGTGTTTAGATCGCCCGGTTACCCGGGCTAGTTGAGCCTTGATAATTAACTTGGTATCCCTGAAAGGCAGGTCTAGCATAGGGCTCGCTGGGTGGTAAAGCTTATCTGGTATCCCTCAAAAGTAGGTGTTTAGATCGCCCGGTTACCCGGGCTAGTTGAGCCTTGATAATTAACTTGGTATCCCTGAAAGGCAGGTCTGGGATAGGGCTCGCTGGGTGGTAAAGCTTATCTGGTATCCCTCAAAAGTAGGTGACTTTAGGGCCCGGTTACCCGGGCTAGTTGAGCCTTGATAATTAACTCGGTATCCCTGAAAGGCAGGTCTAGCATAGGGCTCGCTGGGTGGTAAAGCTTATCTGGTATCCCTCAAAAGTAGGTGTTTATGTTTATATCGCCCTGGATCTTGAGTTAGTTTGGTCTTAATAATTAACTCGATATCCAAAAGCAGGTTTTGAGGAATGGTCTTTTTAGTGAGTTATAATGTTGAAGGAAAGTTTTGAGTTGATTTTGTGTACTGAATGAGGGGGGGGGGGGTAATTAAAATAATTTCTATGATTAACTTTTGATCAAAAATACCCTTCTGTACTTTCAAAAATAATTTCTAAAGATATGTTACTTTGACCACCGCTAGATATCATCAGTTTTGCTTTTAATAAGACTTCTTATTAAATATTATTTTTTTCCATGTTGCATTCGCTGTTTTATCTACTTCCTAGGGGCGAGATCGAAAGTTCAATGTCTGACAAAAAAACTAAATTCACATAGTTTTTACGTCCCCCCCCCCCCCTATCCGCCCCCACAACGACCCCCTAAACTAGATATGATGAGTGTTTAAACTATAATCGATTAACAAGTAAGAACAAACGAGTATAAATAACTCTGTATACCCTATCTTCTGTTTATTCACAAATGAAAGTGTAGATTAAAACTATCAAATGTTCATTAAAATGTAATATCGTCATGTAGTTTTAACAGTCACTTGTCTTTCTCCTTTTTCGACTAATGTGTAATCGATGTCGGATGAGAGAAACTTACAGAAGTTTTAACACCCCCCCCCTCCTCCCCCTAACTATTTGAATTTAGATTTTTATCCGAAATCAATCTGTTGATCTCGCCCCTTACAGTTTTTTATATCAAATTTCTTACTGTTTTTAACATCTGAGAGAATTAGGGTTTGATTAATTATGTTAATTAAATAATACTCTGTATACTTTCTATCAAATCGTATTTCTCTCCATATTGCGTTCATTGCTTTATTTATTTCTTACATTTTTAATAGTTCAGCTAATTAGGGTTTAATTAGTAATCTTAATTAGTAAAAAAAATCCCAACAATTTTCTTTGCCTTCTTTATCGTAAACACATTTCTTTACGAAATTATTCGACGTACGACTTATCTTTCTATCTATGATCAGGGGCAAGTAACTCGTGGGTCACCTGCTTTTGAGGGATACCATCTAGTCATAACCCCCAGCGAATGACACATTAATCTAGTCGATTAGACGCTTGTCGTTATTCTGAGGGTTGGTGTAAAAGTAATCCGAAAAACATGTCCGAAACATACTTCATGGGATGCACCGTTTTCTATTTATGATGATATATTTGTATATTCGTTTGACCTTTCCAGGCTTTCCTGATATCAAAAGCCAACTTTAATCAAATGTTTTAAACCTGTCCAAACCAATACATTTCCTATGAAAATGATGCCCCCCCCCCCAATCTGATGTGATTCAATCGGTGTTTTATTGAATTTTGGTCAGTTGAACTGGCCCCCGCGCCAGCGATAGTCATCTCTTAGCGTTGTTCTCGAGTTGTCTCACATATTATATCTATGTCTCAAGAGTCCACATGACTTCACAACTTTTTTAAATTAAAATGATTAATTAAAGAAAGACAAGTTAACATGAAAATGTGACAAAGGGTTAAAGATTTGTCATTTCGATGTAAATAATGAATTCTGAAAATCACTAAGATGTAGCTTTCTTCAGTAGGGAGATATTTCATAAAGATTAAATGATCTTTTCAATCATTGGGAGCTGCCATATTGAAAAAATTATTACCTCCCTGAAAAATGATTAAGATTTTGTTTTATTGCAGGTATTACTATTTCCATAATTGGGCATAAAAGAAGTTTACATGATATTTCGGAGAAAATCGGGTTTTCTTTACATTACGTGAGCCCTATATCCCGACCAGGCAAACGGAGTTATCCGCAGTCAAAATTAGTGTGCCAGCATTTGACCCAATGATAGGTTGTATTGACGAACTAGATCGTTATAACAACCATAGAATTTGCGAAATGCTGACTTCGATCGAGACTGTTAAAACCCCTGTACCATCAACTTGTTTGTCAGTAGCTTACCTCGATTTAAAAACTGACTATAGGCAGAACAAGCTCTTGCATATCGAATAAATTGAGATATATAAACACCATATGCAGGTGATAATGGAATATTGCTACATAAATATGGGAAGTTGACGATGGCGAAGCTGAAATCATCCCGTTTGTCATACAGTTGAGTTGTCAGTTTTCCGTTAATGTCTACTTTCAATAAAATATCTAAGTATGAAGCAGAAGTGGACGACTCTGTGGTGTCCTTTATTTCGAGCTCACAGGGATATATCAAATCGACATATGAATGAAAGTTATTATTGTTAATAGACAAAACGTCATCGATATATCGAAATGTCGTAGAAGTTTTTGAATAAATTCTGCTTCATATGAATATAGAAACAGGTCAGCTAACAAAGGAGCACAATTCGTGCCCATGGAATTCCAACAGATTGTTGGAAGACCTGATCACCAAAGATCACGAAGATATTGTCAATGAGGAACTTTAGCATATTTTTTATTTCAACTTCAGAGTACTTGTGCGTGGAAGCAGAGTGGTGTTTAACAAAGTAAGTTTTTGAATGACTGATCACTAGATACATGTATGAATATTTACGTTTTCCATTTTTGTTGAAGAAGCAACTGTCTATGATATCAAAAATTCTAGTCTTTAATTTATCGTGAGGAATGGTCGTGTATAGTGTTGAAAAGTCATAGGTTTTAATGTTATTGATTTGGGGAAAATTCTGCGATTTCAAGTTTACTAAAAGTTCTTTAGAAGTTTTTAGAATCCACATTTGATTAACACCACTTCTGGCATATGTAGTCGAACAGTAAGTTTGAAGTTTCTCCTTCACATTTTCAGGAATTTTAAAATCATCTGCCGGCACTGGAAAAAAAAATCTGTGAGATTAAAGTATTTTATGTTTATTTGTTTCTTACTTACGTCACATCTGAGACTTTTTATTCGCATAGAGACATTATGAACTGAACTCGGGACTGTGTTTACACCCATCCAAATATCTGAAACTCCGCCGTTAAAGCGTTTCAAGGACCCATGCAAAGCAAACTCCGATCCCGATGAAGTGAAAAGAGCAAAAACAGAAGAAATTTTTCATTTAATTAATTATATGAATTATATGCATAATTATGTATATTGATATAGCGATAGCATGCTTCGAAGCTCATGGCAACTATGATGTTCTGAAAAAAGGGGGAGGCAAATCTAATTTTTAAAAAGACGAAGAATCTGGGCTCTGTTTTACAAAGGTACTAATCAGCTGCTAATTACGATTAAAGATGTTAACACCTGAGATTTGGAGTAATGCCAATTTTTGGGAAGTGTATTTTTGATTTCTACATTGAAGTAGAATTGGGAAATTAAAAAGAAAAACTGGGGTCGCAGTGCTTATTATTGGGCTGTTCTATACATGACATTTTTGCAGTTAAAATTGACTCAAAATTTATTCAGTTCAAAAACTTGATTTATCTGTTGGTGTCAACACAACATAAGCAACACAATTAAATTAATCATTACGTAAAATAGATACATAATCGTGTCTTCTAACAATACAGATTTTTTAAAAAGTTTTAATACAATTAAGTAGAGGAAATAAATATCGACTTTTTTGCACTTCATATACGAAAAACTTTACATGTGTCTTCGACAGTTTAAAAGGACATATTAGGAGTAATGTCAATTTCTAAAATTCACACATTTTTTAAGGTCTTGTCTTAAAATTTAAAATGAAACTTTTTTAAAAAGTGGATGTTGGAGATCAAATATTTAAATTATTGACCATGATACTGAATTTTTATACAAAATTTCGAGTAAATTAATCTAAAAAAATTAAGAATCGGTGTTCTGTTTGGAAAAATATATCAACAAAATTTACAAATTACAACATCTGAACTAGTTCCAAGTTTCAACTACTTGTATCATGAATTATAAAACTGGAATACACGTATATGAGTATAAAAATAGAACATAAATTATATTGGATGAAACAGAAACTGTGATATTATACAGATTTAGAACTTTTTGATGAATCAATCCTTCCGCCACAATATATAGTCCCCGCCAAACCCTTTCAAAATTTGAACTGACACAAAAAATTTCAGCTGTATAGAGTTCAGTAATAGATGTGTAACATGTTTGTACCAATGGGATCAGTATTGAACCAGTAAATACAAGTTAGTTGAAGCATCCTGCACAGCCGTGCTTTAAAATACCTCAGGACTCAGGAGCTAACATCTTTAAAACTAAAATTGTTTAAAAAACTCGTCAACATAATTCATTTTGTGAAATTTATACATATATGAAATAACAAAATTAAATTTTTCTTATTCACATTAAAATCACAATTTAATCAATGTGAAGAATAGAATGAATTGCAAGAGAAGGTTTTGGTCTTAGTCGTAAGTTCTTTTGCAAAACGTGCTCCTGTTGTCTACATATACATGTACTAGTATTACCTATGGCTGAGCTGTTTGCATATAAATTAACGACATCAGCATATCATAATCGGCTGAGTATTAGGACGGGGAAGAGGATGCATGAGAGTGCCTGATATTTCACCACGCTGAGTATTTGCGAATTCTGTACATTACATTTTCTCTGTAAGGATCTCGAAAACATCGATTTGATAAGATACGGTACAACGAATTCGGCTATATTTTCCTATTTTTTGACATTATCTTATTTAAACCTATGGCTGTAAACCCATAAAGCTCGTAGACAAACGTTTTGTAATTTTCAATAGTAGACTTTAAAAGCCCGGCATTTTGTGAGAAAATAATAAAATAAAAAGAGAGAGAAAGAAACGTATAACACCATGGTGCAACTTTGCATTATTCATTTATATTACGTTTATTACAAGATTATATATCAGAATTGGTCACGACAGGAAAAAAATGCGGCCACATACATGTATAGTTAGTTGATAATTTAGAGTCTGCATCCGCTGATAAGAAACCACAATAGTATGTCTACTTGATTTTTGTGTAATTAATACTAAATTCAACTTCCGCAATCTCCTTTTTTAATCTTAAGAATGTAAATGATTAACTCACACTTCTCTAATATTAGAAAACAAGCGTCAGTAAATACTCTCATTCAAAAACAAAATAAAATGCCGGAATATCAACATTCAGATTTCCTCATTCAGGATCAACCTATATATTTTTAAATTTTCTTTGATTGGCCCATAGATCTGCGGACATATTCTCTCGAAACCATTTATAACATGGTACATATATAAGGTCAATAAACAATAGAAAATCATACAAGTTCAGAGAATGAAAGATTGAAAAAAGATGTATTGAAAGCAAATTTGAATACACGTACACATGTTTTTGATCAGTGACAACAGACGATTTTAGATTCCCGGAAATAACAGGCACTGTTTATACACACAGAGAGAGAGAGAGAGAGAGAGAGAGAGAGAGAGAGAGAGAACACAAATGATAGGTTGTTTCAGAAACCCGTGCCTTCCTAGGCAAACACATTAGTAAACTATATACCAAACTAAGTTATGACAGACGGACAGATCGATGGACGTGCAAACTAGTAGTCCCTTTCGGCTCAGCCGGCAAGGGACTAATAAAAAAATAAAAACATACAAATACATCGTGTACAATGAACATGATCACATGGAATAACAGTACATCACCGCTGAACCTTAAGCTGGCGAGATAGTACTGCTTGAACCACTACTGAAGTTTAAAAGTTTCGTCACAGTTGAGTAATCTTACAAGATTTATGGGACTTTGTGCCGAACTTTTATTCCACTATGCCGCGCTTCGACGTTGGAATCTGGTATTTACATGCAATATGTGGAAAATTTTGGTGGGATTTCATTTGTCAAAGTGTACGCAGAATGCGCCGGTTGGCATTTGATAACCAGGCGTGACAGTTCGTTTCCTTGTTTTTGGCCCGCCGGTTGTAGAAGACCGGCGAATTTCTCGCCGCTTTATAAAAAATGGCGGATAACACCAGAATATGCGATTTTCAGTGTGTAGAGATACTGATATCATTTAATACTATGCAAATATTTAATAATGTTAAAAGATACGATACTTAAGAAGAGCGAATGATCGGATTTGAATTGTTTTATTGTGTTAAAACAGAATCAACGTTTATTTTGTACGTATCTATTGTAATAAGACTTTCATGAATTTTCCGTGAGTTATGTCAAGAATTTTAAGATTTTTAATGTATATTATGAAAGTGACAAGAACAATAGCAACGTTTTCGACTATATTTAGACAAATGAAATCGGTCCATCCTGGGCGCCGTCATCATGATCCCTTCACTCAAAGTCTTAAGTTTGCAGGCTGACCTTCGCATACTTTGTCAAGACCTCTGATGACTGGCCGATTTCAATTTGTCCGAAATCGACATACGCCGAACATGCGCCGCGGTCATATAACCGACTCACGGTATCACACCGGTAATTTTCCAATCAAAGTGAACTTATTCAATTGTAGTAGACTTTTTTTTTTCAAATGCAATTTTTTCATATCCTCTTCAGATCTCCTTTTCTTAATTTCTGTACCCCTGATTAGGACATTTTGTGTAATTTGTAGAAATAATCAATTGTATACAAAGGAACTATTTGATGCTGGTGGCGGAGGTACTTCCTGAGGTGCACTCAGGCTGTTTTCGCACACGTGGATTTGAGGGTAGTTTTGTTAATTGTGGGTAAATGTGTTTTTAAAAATGCAGCGTAGAGTGTCATTTTTCCGGTGTCGGCAGACATAGAACATTTCCAATTGAGTTATTTGTTTCACGCAGAAATATATACGCGAGATTAAACCGGATGCTATAGGAAAAGTCAGCTTGCGCATGCACAAGTGTACATTTTTGCCACAGTCAATCGGAACATCGCTCGGCCTTTTCCGTTTGCTCTCGACTTACGGAAAAAAGGTTGATCGATGTTCGGATTGCCCCTGATCTTGATGACGCAACCTTTACGTAAGGAGGGGGATGGGGAGGGGGTAGCTTGTCCATGTACAATTACATATTTAACGGGAATCAACAATGTTTCGTAAACAATCGTTAAGAGAATAATAAAAGAATATGTTCTGTACCATTTGTGAAAAGTAGTTTTGAGTTTCGTCAAATCTTTTCTTATGCAAGACCTGTATCATCTGGAAATCATCTAACTCTTGCAATGAAATAGCTCGTTGCACATTAGTTGTATACATGTAGGTCTGTAACAACACTCATGTAAATACGAACGATCAATTCAATATGTGTTTAGTATATGGAATCCCTTTAAATATGGATAATTCCTGCCATTATTCCTGTTCGTATTCATCCACTGGATCCATTCATAACCAGCTGTGGGATGCCGTTAAATCTTGAGGGAGGAAAGTAACTATGAAAGGTAAATCCTAGTCCTTTTCTGACCACTAGTGTAAGACATTTACAACTGGTGGAAGTAAATTCTCATAAAGATAATATGTACCATTAATGTTTACTATAATGTTTTGTGTCATACATACATCTGCACCAGTATTTTGTAAGTACATGTTTATGTTCATTAGATCAGTCATCTATGAACTTTAAAATAGTGATTAATTAACTTTTTCCATGTGGGAAGTGCAAAATTCAATAAAAGGTGAATATAACGAAGAGTGATCAAACTCATTACTCCTTCAAGGCATACATAATTGAGAGTTGGGCAAACACGGAGCCCTGGATATACCAGATCAGATGCCTAGAAGGAGTAAGTATCCCCTGTTGAACAGTCATACCCACCATCTATGAACTTTAAAATAGTGATTGATTAACTTAATTAACTTTTTCATGTGGGAAGTGCAAAATATTAGTATTAAACATTCAATGAAAGGTGAAGATAACGAACAGTGATCACTCTCATAACTCCTTTAAGGCATACAGAATTGAGAGTTGGGCAAACACGGACCCCTGGACACACAGAGGTGGGATCGGGTGCTTAGAAGAAGTAAGCACCCCCTGTTGACCAGTCACACCTGCCGTGAGCCCTATCTCTTGATTAGGTAAATAGAGTAATCCGTAGTTAAAATCAGTGTGCAAAGAACAGCCTATTGAACGATATGAAACACGTCAGACAGCATTTGACCCAAACATAGGTTGTATTGGCAAATTAGATCATTATAACGACCATAGAATTTGCGAAATGCTGACTGTAAACGAAACTGTTGAAACCCCTGTAACATCAACTTGTTTGTCAGTAGCCTCCCTCGATTTAAAAACTGATCATATGCAGAACAAGCTCTTGCATATCGAGTCAGTAGAGAAACATAAACACCATATGCAGGTTATAATGGAATTTTGCTAAATGAATATGGGATGTCGACGATGGCGAAGCTGAAATCATCCTGTTTGTCATAAAGTTGAGTAGTTTGTTTGCCGTTAATATTTATTTTCTATAAAGTATGTAAGTACGAAGCAGATGTGAAGGACTCTTTGGTGTCTTTTATTTCGAGTTCACGGGGATATATTGAATCGACATATGAATGAAAATGATTATAGGTAAAACGTTGTCGATATATCTAAATGTCGACTTGAATGCCACAGCAAGATATTTTTTGTTCTCATATAGAAGCTTTTGAATAAACTCTGGTTCACAAGAATATGAAAACAGATCAGCTAACAAAGGAGCACAATTCGTGCCCATGGGAATTCCAACAGGGAATGGATGAATATGAGTTACCGTACCTAAACTGGATTCCTAAACTTCACAAAAACCCTTACAAAGAAAGATGCTTTGCTAGATCGAGTAAATGTTCTACCAAGCCCCTATTTTGCTCCTCACGAAAGTATTAACAACTGTGAAGGAGAAACTTTAAACAAACGTACTGTACCACAACATACTAGTAGCCAAAAGTGGTGTAAATCAAATGTGGATTCTAAAATATAAAATACCTTTTTAGTTGACCTGTTTTATGTTCCTATGAGGCAGACGTTATTAAAATGCCTCTACATGAAAAGATAAAATATCTTACATTATTACAGATAACAAGATCTTGTTGAACATACTAAATATTAAAGGGACTGGTTCACGATCTTTAATAAAAATATTTTCCATTTTTGATGGTAAACATTAAAATATAACTTATCTAATGTCGACAGCCAAAATTTTGGCCTTCTGAATGCAAGAATAAAAGTAATATTTCAGCCTTAAATATGTGTTATGTAAACAAAGACTCGAGTCTTTTTATGTATACAAACAAACAAGTGAAATATTTATTTTGTAATATAAAGCATCTTACTTTTGCATAGTCACAAATTTTAACTTTTAGATGACACATTTCACAACAAAAAGCTTGAAATATAATAAACTTAGATCGATATCCTTTTCTTTTGAAAATGTCGTAAGCAATAACACACCAACATACCGCAATCTTTATTTACAAAACAAATAATAAACTCTCTAAAACGAGCTTCTGTGATAATGTATAACCTTAAGTTTTATGTGAACTCTTTTAAACACATTAGACAGTAGACTTTGATCATTAAAAGTGAAAAGAAAATTTTGGGACAAATCGTGAATCAGTCCCTTTAAAACCGCAACAGAATCGGAGACAAAATAATAGTTTCCGTATTCCGGTATTCGTGATGGAGTTCAAGACCCGAAGAGAAAGGGAAACCATTTCTACAAGTGATGTGTGACATTCTAAATTTATCAAAACTCAAAAAGGATAAATTAATTTTTCCACCAGTTTGTTTTATTCCTTTTGTCATGAATTATCTGTGTGAAGCATGCAACGTTGAGTGTTCGAATATCCAACTGATCGTCAGTCAGATATTTAAATATCCAACTGGCAAACATCTGGATATCAATACTAGTATCTCCACTGTTACTGATTAAACATCAACTAAGAACAATGGATGATGTCATTGACGTTTTTAAAGTTACTGAATTAATTTTAGCACATTGATTCATATAGTCGTTGTTCATGTGATTCGTCATAATAGGATATGAATATTCATGTATATACAATTGAGCGATATCGTGGGATTTTCCTATTATGTGATAATGGCAGTGACGCTTTATAGTTGTACGTGTTCAGTCATGTAATCCCACTTGTATCAGCGTGTGATTGAAATTTTCCAATCTTATTTCAGAGCCTCATTTTCATAGCAGATAATACTTGAACAGTCATTTTCAATTTCCTGGACATATGATGATGATGACATGACGTTACTGTGAGGATAAGTATATTCCGAATCCAATTTGGGAAGTTATCAATCGATTTTCTAAATAAAAAGTACTCGTAATTTTTCTTTTTGATTAGTTTATATCAAAGATTGTCCTAGTCTCGTGAAATTAAATTCGTATGTACCGTTCGGAAATTATCAAGTGGTATTTACATGTAGGTTTTAGGCCAAACTTACTCCTTGCCCTATTGTACCTTTGGCAAATTGACAGTCGATTAAATCAAAACAAAGCAAATCTTTCTTATTAACTTTTCATAATACAAGTTTTGAAATGCTGGAAAACGGGATATCACACATACAAAACGCACTATTTTGGATGTTATTGATTGTGACGTTACAGTGGAAAATGTCGAAAAACAAAGCTTGTTTTTCAAATGTTTGGGAACAAAACAGGGTGTACTCAACGATTCAATAGGTAGATAGGCTCAAGGTATATTATCTCATATACTTTCAAAACCTGAGACATTTCCAATGTTTGTGCCGTTGATACATGTACCTTTACAAATTGTATTATTATACTTTCATGTAAAATACTCGAACCTGATTGGTCGAGAAGCATTTGAAAAAACATATTGTTACCCTCTGAGAACATAAAACACGCGCCCCAGGGTGATAGTATCTAGCAACGGGTAACAGTACTTGACAACGGGTGATATTATAAAAAATTATCACATGCGTCAAATTTATGCGCGTACGGTTCGCCGGAGATTGTTAGACGACGTCATTTGAGCGTTTGTAAAAAAAAAAAAAAATGGGAATATCCGCATCGATATACGAAATATCGCATGACAGTGATTGATCAAATGTCAACAGACGTATGTTTTTCTGCTTTCCTGTTTACATAACATTCAGTATAATAAAACAAATATTGCATGTAGTTGAGGGTAACATTGAAATTTTCACCCCTTGAGAAACCATTGTCAACCTCGGCTACGCCTCGGTTGACAATGATTTTCTCGAGGTGAAAATTTTCAATGTTACCCTCAACTACATGCAAATATTTATATAATGACACCCATTTTCTCATCCTGTGAACAATATGCGTTTGAATCTTAATGGTATATTTTAACGGCTGGAAATTCCAACAGCGATAAAAGTAGAATGTCAATATAAACTAACGCGCTTCATGAAGTATACCACCGTGAAGTATTGCAGTTCATACCCTCGTGTATTTTCTTAAATAACAATTATAGTATACAATCCTGATGTTGTTGTATTTTGATTTCATAGAAAGATTAATTACTTGATGAGAAGTAGCAAATGTTATGCTATAATTAAAGCACAATTACTGTTTTGATTATGCAGTTGATAAATTCAGAATCCTTCCTAAATTTTAGATTTTAGCGTACATTTTATGGTGTTTATTGAATGTCAACTTTTCATGAAATTATAGGATCCGGGTACAAATAGGTGTTATGAACTTGTTCTTTGTTGACCTCGCTTCTCTTGTATATGTGTAGCACTAATCAGCGGGAACTAGTTTAGTTAACGTCATTGCACTTTAGCTGTAAACAAAGATGGCGGACCAGCTTTCCTTTGATATGCTCTAGTAATGAAGTCTTGTGATATTTTTAACCTTAAACTTTTCACTAGCATTAATAATTGCAGTTGGATGAACATTGAAAATGTTTGTAACTGTCATATAGCATGCATTCATATCAGTGCCAATAATGGCTCAGTTTCTAGAGTAAACTCTTTCTACTGAATACAGCTGTGAATTCACTTCAGGTTATTTTCGCGGGTTTTTAAAAATTTTGTTCAAGTTCGACTTCACACAGTCTCAATTCACGATTTTAATGTGTTTTATATATGTTTTGCGACTTTCTGATTTCACAATTTTGGTCTCAGGTCAAAATAGCAAAAATTATACCGTAGTAAGATGAACATTATATGTAATCTACAGTGATGTGATACCTGTACGAATTTATTTAATTAAACTTGCTTTTAAAGACATTTCACTTGAGCAGTATTTTGTGTCGAAGAGACACATCTTAAAGTTAAGTGTCAAATTTCCTGGATCAGATACAATCCCGAGTAGTCAACAATGATAAAAATCTACCAGGAAGACTACGTAGGAAGATTGTCCACAACCACTCGAGCTTGATGATAGCCTTTTAAAAAGTTTTATCAAAGTTCAGAGGCAAAAACCGAGGTACAGGTGTGTTTTAATCACAGAATGATAGTCATAATCCCGAATGCGAATATTTCCGCTTGGTTATAAGTCCCATTCGTCTTACTCATCTAGAAACGTCACCATCTACATGTAAAACATATACGGTACCAATTATGAAGCACCAGATGCGCATTTCGACAAATAATGTCTCTTCAGTGATGCTCAACCGAAATGTTTGAAATCCGAAATAACAATAAACTTTTAGAGCTATTTTGGGGGAAAACAGAGTGCCAAAAAAGTGGAGTCAAATTTGATCTAATCATGGCACTCAATCAGTGATAGATCTTATCACCATCTTTATCGTGCCTCATTTACTGTGTTTAAAGTCGTATCCAAAAGGTCCATGGCTTTCAATCACCCACGTCTCACACTGGAAGCAGCGCCGTAATTAAGAATCGAACCCGGGACGTTCTGGTTCTAAAGCGAAAACCATAACCACTAGGCTGATGTGACTGTTCAGTTGTAATTGTAATGTTTACATCATACTGTAATATGTTAGTCACAAGGCTTTTAGAGATGTTAGTTGTATTTGTAAACACAATTAACTTTTTATAATATCAATTACCCAGGGCTGCTGAATTCACCACCAACTACTAACTGCCTTTAATGCAGCTAGTTCGAACTTGTTAAAATGCGGAAAGATAATTATATAATATAATACTATTTATCAGTTATTTACTGATTTACAGTTATTTATACACCAGAGGTGAGACCAGGTGCCTAGGAGGAGTAAGCATCCCCTGTCGACCGGTCAAAGCCGCCGTGAGCACTGAAGGAAAGGAATAGCTCGGAATTTATCTGTTTATTCTTGACTAATTTAACTCTCGGACATCTTCGATTGACCTTGTTTGTATGATACACATACACCTTCGTCAATCGTAAACGGAAAGTAAACAATGGCGCCTGTAAGTCATATATCGAGTTCTTGGAATAAAGACCTATCAGAATAAATACAATATGCTTCATCATGTGTAAAACCACGAAAGGGTAGTTATATATACACAGACCCTAGAAGTGTTGAGAAAATAGCACGTGGTATGCTAATAAGACAGTTACATGGTCAGCACTCGGTTTGTGATCTTCAAAGAAGACCGATTGCCTATTAAAACTATTTTTATTGATTTATGAAAGGTGAAGATAACGAACAGTGATCAATCTCATAACTCCTATAAACAATCTAGTTTGCCAATTCAACCAATCATTGGGTCAAATGCTGTCTGACGTGTTTCATACCGATTGTTAGGCCGTTCTTGGCACACTGATTTTGACTACGAATAACTCCGTTTACCTGATGAAGATATAGCACTCGATCACGGCGGGTGTGACCGGTCGACAGGGTTATGCTTACTCCTCCTAAGCACCTGATCTCACCTCTGCTGTATCCAGGGATCCGTATTTGCCCAACTGTCTATTTTGTATTGCTTATAGGAGTTATGAGATTAATCACTGTGCGTTATCTTTGCCTTTCATCTAGTAAATGCACAATATAGATTTTTTTCCTTAACATATTTTGATTTAAGGAATAAATCTATCTTTTTTCTAACGCATCAGGCCCGTAGGCAGGATTTTTCAAGGGGGGGGTACATAGACTCGCAACGCGAGTCTATCACCTCGCACCGCGAGGTGCCACTACGGCAGGGGGTCTGGGGGCCGCTTAAGGCCCCCAGAAGCTCTAGGGTATTTGGTGCAAAATCCTGCAATCTAGCAATTTCCTGGCACTTAATTTGAATTTTGGAATCATGCCTTTTTTACTATGAATTTTCATGATTTTCATAAAAAATCCCGACTTTAATAGTCACAATTCAAACAAATTGCCGAATTTAATAGTGCTTAGTAGTTTTCAAGGGGGGGGGGGGTCGTACGATATTTGACCCAAACCAATAGAAGATTTCTGAACGGGGGGGGGGGGCAGTAAAAGACTAGTTATTGTCCTGAAGCCCCCTGGTACTACTGAGTTTTGACAAAATAAGATGTACATTGTTAAGGTGAGAATAACAGACGGTCAACAGAAATCAATCACAAACACGTAGAACGTCTAGCATCTGGTCTAGGTCACAGGTCATGTACAATGTATTACACAACAATAATTGTCAATGTTTGTGGGAGTATTTCTATCAAATCATATTTGTGAGGGGTGAATAAACCTGGCACGCGATACACCACCGCAAATTTCATTTTTCTTAAATCATGGGGGAGGGGAATTGAGTGTTTGTTCTTCACTACATTACTTCAAACTCGTGTATTCAATCTTGCATTCTTGTCATTTAATACTACTTGGAAAAAACAGGGTGTCAGTCACCCAATAACTCTTACTTTGCATGTGAAAATAATTAACTTTGTAAAAAAAAAAAAAAAAAATAACAGAAAATGAAAATTGTAGAAAAATGCCCCCTCTCCCTAATTCTACGGTTCTGTACCTGTATCACCTTAACTTTTTAAGGGTCCATTCTTTCTATGTTTTAATTTGGTTCGTGTCGTTGTCTGACAGTGAGAAGGTCTGTTGTCAGGATACCTACACGTGTATGGAGGTTCCCATTGCACTGGTGATCCAGATCAGTATATACTATCCACTTTCCATACTCGGCTCCGTGTGGTTTTTTGTCTCAATCGTTTGAAGTGTCGTCTTTTGTGTATGTACTTTACATGATCTTTGATATGCTTATGAAGAGTGTTCTTCATTCAGTCTTCCTTTGTGTCCGGTTGTAGATCTTTCGAACCCTCCTGAGAATTATCGAATTATTCTCATGCATGAAGCCCAGTGGATCCGGGACTTCAACCCGCTTTTCTCTTCGAAAATTTAATCAATCAAAAATGAAGTTATGTTGAGATCATCTATAGGGAGAACTCTAGAACCCTAATCACCCCTCGCCCCTTCCTCGCTACAAGGTTTCGCATACCATGAAATTCATCATCATCACTAACTCAATGGATGGTATACTAGAATCTTCGTAATTACGTTTATCTTTTCGAATCGACCCTGTTTTGGCTGATCATAACCTTTGGGCCTTTTTAGAATTATTTTAATAGATGAAAACAATATCGATAGACATTTATTTCTTATATATTCAGGAATAATGCAGACTAAGGAACAATGCCTTCATTCCTTGGGGTAGGTATGGATTTGTACTTTCGTATTCAATAATAATTTCTCAACTCGTGTGTTCCGCCCTCATTTGAATATGTAGCCTTGCGTTAGCCTTGCTCATTGTCACCAAAGTCGCAATGGTTCACGGTGTTATCAAGGATATATATTCTGGATTTAAACTCGATATTGTGGTTTATTAGTATGCCAGTATTTTGAGAAGTCGTATTTTGGTACGGGTGACTTGATATTGTAACATTATCCTTCCAATGTTACAGAGACTGTATTTCGGGGTCCCTCGTCCTATCTATATTGAGGATCATTCTGGCCTCGATTTCTGAAAAACAAAACTTGAGTTCAAACCTGGACTTAAGCCTGAGATTTTACTCAAATTTTGACTGCTCAAAAAACAAAAGAAACCCCTAACTTAAGTTTGATATTTATTTTTTATTTTTTTTGGAGAAACCAAAGACTGATCCTATTTTTTGTTGTCTGCTGATGATCTCGTCATTTTTGTACCTACATCAGTTTTGGACAAATTAATGTGTAAAGAAAATAAATTAAATAGTTATTACACTTGAGTGTCATGGTAGTTATTGGGTGTTTTTAAGTGATGCTATCAGTCAGTTCCTCGTAGATAGGAAATTTTGTCAAAGAAAACTAAAGGGGTACGTGCAGTATATACACCTTAAATCAAACATACCCTCTAAACAAACGAAGTAAAATTTGTTTTAAGCAAGTTCTTGTTTACGCACTCAAATTGATATGACTCAGAGGTTTTGAAGTACGGGGATGTTTTCTTCTTTCGCTATACACCATGATAGCAATCCAATGTTTCGGAGACGGTCTGAAATCTTCATATAGCGAACTTTGTACAAGTGTAAGTACACTGTTAATATTCAGCATAAAACCATTTTAAAACTTGTTAATTCTTTCACTCCTTCAGTTTGTATGTAATCTTTGATGCTCATGTGGGAACCAATGCATAAAAAAGTTACAAATGCATTTTTTTCAATAACTTTTTTATCCATGTTGATTGGTTTCTATTATGTGTGACTTTTCCCGCCATATTTCTTACTGCTTATTCATACGTAATGTGTATGGATATTGAGCTGTGTTATTTTTAACTCTCTCTCTCTCTCTCTCTCTCTCTCTCTCTCTCTCTCTCGGCAAGTTACTTCCACTCTGCTGTTCTTTCGCCTCAATACTTTGCTTTTGTTTTAAAAGTCTTATTTTGTGCAGAACCGCGCTGTTTCTATTGTGTACCTTTCATATTTGCATAATATTTCTAATGGACACAAGAAGTTTCCTGGCCTTATTGGTCACATGGGTATCAGATTAAGTTATCACTAGTCCCAAGGGCTCTAAAATCTATGATAAGTTTCCTCTTCTGCATATTTAAGATGAATTCTAATATACGGAAGAGAATAAAATACTATGTGTTTGAAAAGAACAAATGCCCCCGAAAGTGCCCTACTGATGAAAAAAGACTTTAGATAATATAAGTTATAATAACACTATACCCGCCCTAGATTCAGAATCCTGGTGTTGCGAAATTTACAAATTAGGTACATCCCTTTCTGCTTTTCCTCAACATGCATTTAGTTGCAATATAGTATCAGCAAATTCAAACAAGTCTTTCAAATGATAAAGAAAATAATCACTATGATAATTTTGGCCCCACCCTGGAAACAAAACCCGTACCCTTGGGATCATCAATGTTACCATTTTGGTAAAGGACTACTTTCTCCTTCTAAATAACCATGTAATGTCAATTACTGTCAATAGCAGTAAGCATTTTAAAAATGTTTTGCACACAATACGATATGCCAAGTTTGGCCCTGCTCTGGAGTCAGAACCTCTAACCCGGGGATCAAGAAATTTATGAATTTTATGAATGCCTTTCTCTCCTACATGACTATGCAACTAGGTTTTTCTTACAGATGTGCGGTTGTAGAGAATATTTTTGAAAATTAGAATTTTGGCAGTTTTTGCCCCTCCTGTAAGGACCCGGGGGTACAGGAGGTTTGTTATTTGTGTCCCCTTGTTCCAAAGATGCTTCATACATGTACCAAATTCGACGAAATTCGACAGTCATCCAAAAAATTTACTTTGTTAAACACCAATCTTATTCCACGCACAAGTCCTCCTTTGGTACCTGACCTGTTTTTATATTCCTATGAAGCAGAATTTATTTAAAAATCTCGACGTGAGAAAGACAAATCTCTTGTTGTGGCCTTCAATTCGACATTTAGATATATTGACGACGTATTATCTATTAGGAAAAATAATTTTCATTCATATGTCAATTCGATATATCTTTGTGAACTCGAAATAGAATACCCCACAGAGTCGTCCATTTCTGCTTCATACTTAGATAGTTACTAAATGGATTTGTGTGTTTCGATGTTTTCTGCCACACTCAACAATTTTTCAGTTATATTTTGATTTGATGTTTCCCGCCACACTCAACAATTTTTCAGTTATATGGTGGCGCCCAGTTTTTGTTGGTGGAAGAGAGAACCCAGATACAATGCACCTGGGAAGAGACCACTGACCTTCCGAAAGTAAACTGGGAAACTTTCTCACTTACCAGCGCGAGCGGGATTGGAACCCGCGCCGACAGAGGTGAGAGGCAGTGTGATTTTGAGCGCAATGCTCTAACCACTCAGCCACGGAGGCCCCACTACTGAATGGAGATAACAACTCAACTTCCCATATTTTTGTAGCAATATTCCATTATCACCTGGATATGGTGTTAATATCTCCCAACTGAATCGATACGCAAGAGCATGTTCTGCGTATAGTCAGTTTTTAAATCCAGGCAAGCTACTGGCAAACAAATTCGTAGTGCAGAGGTTTCAACAGTCTCGTTTAAAATCAAATTTCACAATTTCTATGGTCGTTATAACGATGTAAAACTTATACGGTGCCAATTTTGATGCACCAGATGCGCATTTCGACAAATAATGTCTCTTCAGTGATGCTCAAGCCAAAATTTTGGAAATTATATAACGATCTAGTTTGCCAATACAATTGGGTCAAAGGCTGTCTGACGTGTTTCATACCGATTGTTAGACCGTTCTTGGCTTACCAATTTTGACTACGGATAACTCCGTTTACCTGATGAAGATATAGGGCTCACAGTGGGTGTGACCGGTCGACAGGGGACGCTCACTCCTCTTAGGCACCTGATTCTACCTCTGGTGTGTTCAGCGGTCCGTGTTTACCCAACTCTTTATTTTGTATTGCTTGTAGGAGTTATGAGATTGATCACTGTTTTTTATCTTCACCTTTCATGAATACAAGTGAGTATTGTTTTTATGTTCTTGACGCACTGATGCCTCCGTTTCGTTATCTTCACCTTGCATGTAAAACGTCATTAATATATCTAAATTTTTTGTCAAGCTTAAATTTACAGCAAAACATTTTTTTCTCATGTAGAAGCTTAAATTCTGCCACATAAGACTACAAAAAGAGAACAACTAATAAAGGAAGACATTCAGTGTGCATGAAAATTCCAAAAGACTGTTGGAAGACTTGATCTACTACTAAGATTACATACATAATGTCCATAGGGATCTCTCTTTTTAGTATGAAATTTAGAGTGCGCGGGGACCTGTGATTACTTCGTGGTTTTAGACACTTGCATGCATGATCGTGATTACATCTTTGTTAAGACATCATTTTGAAAACGTGAAGATAACAAACAATGGTTAACCTCATGATTCCCATGAATAAAAAATTGAGAATGGGGCAAACACGTTCCCCTGGAAGCACCAGAGATGGGATCTTGTACCTTGGAGAAGCAAGCATTCCATGTTAACTGGTCACACCCGTCGTGAGCCCCATATCTTCATCAGGTAAACAGGATTATCTGCAGTAAATCAATATATAGATATGAAACACGTCAGACAGCATTCAACACAATGACAAACTGTATTTGCAAATTAGATCATTTCATTACCTAATCTACTATAAAAATTCAAATTACATATTTATTTCTGTTTTCCAACTATAATCAGCAGAAAAAGGTACACACAATGAGCAGGGGGTGAAATAATTCATCACGTGACTTACTATTACCCGAATCACTTAACGAACTGTTTCCAAGTCACGTGACGAACTGTATCCTGGTCACATGACAAACTACTGTCCGATTAGCAGATTAGGTAATAAAACAATTATTTCATGCATACTACAGAAACAGTCAAAACAATTGTCCCTTGGTAGTGGCGAAGTGGCCGACGGCATCTGACAACAGTTTCCCGGGTCTTCGTCACTCCGTTTACCTGATCAGGATATAGGGCTCACGGCGTGTGTGACCGGTCGACAGGGGATGCTTACTCCTCCTAGGCACCTGATCTCACTTCTGGTGTGTCCAGGGGTCCGTGTTGCCCAACTATCTATTTTGTATTGCTTGTAGGAGTTATGAGATTGATCACTGTTCGTTATCTTCACCTTTCACTACCTCCGGACAATAGTTGTGACTGTTTCCCCGAGTAGGCATGAAATAAGTGTATAATAACGACCATAGAATTTGCGAAATGCTGAGTTTACACGAGACTGTTGAAACCCCCGTAACATCAACTCATTTGTCAGTAGCTTGCCTGGAAGTAATGATAAATTTTACTTGACTTCAGGCTTTTACGTCTAATTTGAAATTTAATCGAAAATGGGGGTCCGTATTCTACCTTCTCCTCTGTGCACATCGCGACCTCGGGAGCCATGATAGCTACAGTAGAACCTTTATAGTTATAAAATATGTGCGTCCCAAAGTCCTGTCTCCAGCTAGAGCTAAGCATGGACAAAGGTTCTCAGGTGCGTCTTGTGGGTCACGGGCCTCTTGTTTTCAAATCGTTGATTTTTTTAGTTCAGATACTATGATAATATAAGCAGAGAAGATATCATAGTGTATTTTTCCTTCCCATGTATGCTCCTTATTTCATGAACACTTCCGCAATATGTTTTCGTTACCGTGAAGGAAGGAAGCATTTAACTATCTTTCGATAAACAACCATCTTTTTTTTTTTTAAAAAACCACCTGTAAATTGGGACTGACTTTCCCCATTTCCTCTACTCTCCGTACAACCCTTCTAATACGATTACAACTAATCCTTGTTTGCTAAACGTTTTCTCCTGCTACTGATAAAAGTTTATGGTTTGAATGGAATCAAGGAAAAATGACACAAAGATAATGAAGGTCTAATTTATGCAGTTAATGACTTGTGATTCGGTTTACATGTGTTTATGCGGCCTCCGTCAACCAATACCTGATCAGGTCCGCACAGTCATGAGCAGACCGAATGAAGAGTCAATAACCGCTGTATTGAATGACCAGGGATTTTTTAAAGAATATTTTTTTCCTTCCAAAAATAAATACATGTGCACATTACACATATTAAAATAATATTTAAACATTCACTATCCAGTGAAAACCTTGAAACTGTAACAGTAATAAAATGAAAGTTCTGAGGTACACACCAGAAAAATCTGAGAGAATCAATATTCATGATCATTTAATAATACACAATGGTTCACAGAGACAGCATCAGAGGTTGTTTTTTTTTTATATAGACCCGATAGGCTTAATGTTCACTTAGCCTACCACTGATTTCACAACAATGGAGTAGGGTGTTTACTTTGCAAAGCCGGATTGTCTCTTCAATATTCTACCAATTAGATTTGTAGTATTTTTTCTGTACTTAAGTTACAATCAGTAGAGATGGGGGGGGGGGTGTCACTAGGATGGTATAATGCAAATTTTCTCATGAAATGTGATCATTTTCATAACTCCCACAAGCAATACAAAATAGAGAGTTGGGCAAACATGGATCCCTGGACACACCAGAGGTGGGATCAGGCGCCTAGGAGGAGTATGCATTTCCTGTCGACCAGTCATATCAAATAATAAGGATATGGTCTTTATCAGAAATCACGGGAGAGTCCTCATCTCCCGCCCCCCCCCCCCCTTCCTCCTTATAACATGTACATCCCCCTCCAATATAACATGCTAATACGTACATTCTTACTTCGCAATGAAGAATAAGTAAATAATATGATGTAAACTGCATTCCATTTATTCATATTCTATTTATGAATACCGTTCTTTGTATCAAAATAATCATAAGCATGTATGCCTCGAATTATTTTCTTTATTTGAAAATTGAAAACTTAGCATCACAATGTAATTGTATGAATTATTCCGACTGCTTAAACTCACCATGGCTTATCTATGGAATATTTTATCGTTCCAACATGCATTGCAATGCTAACCAACCCATAAAATTCACAAACATTAATTCACAAACAAAAATCGATGTTCAATAAAATATCTAATTACGAAACAGATGTGGAAGACTCTATGTTGTCTTTAATCTCGAGTTCACTGGGATATACCGAATTAACAAATGAATGAAAATGATTATTGCTAATAGATAAAACAATGTTGATATACCTAAATGTCGAGTTGATAGCTACAGCAAGAGATTTCTTCTTCTCATGTACAAATTTTTTAATAAATTCTGCCTCGTAAAAATATAGAAATATCTGAGCTAATAAAGGAGCACAATTCGTGCCCGTAGGGATAACCTCAGGGTGTGTCCCAATTCGCTCCCTATAAAACATGTTGATTAGCAAGTCAACAACAATAAACATGCAATTTACAGAGTATATACGTTTGTGGATTTAGTGCTAGCTTTTTTGTACATATTTTATTTATACGTGAAATTTTTCTTTTTGTCCTGAGGAAGGGACAGGTCGACCCGAAAATTTAACAATCTAATGAAATACATTTATCACAATGCAGTGCGAATTATGCCCCATGAAAATAAAGGGCACACAACACATTGCGGTCCTGAATTTATAACATCAATGTATGGAATAGATAGAAAATCCACTATTTCTGGCTGTTATTAAAGAGAATGATTCTACATTCCCCCTGAATTTTGTTTTTCCCTTTTGATAATTAAGATCTAATGGCTAACGTGTTTAAAAGGTTTGACAAAAAATAAGGTTATACATTATCACAGACGCTCATTTTAGAGAGTTTAAATTGTCATTTGTTTTGTAAACAAAGATTGCGGTATGTTTTTGTTTTCAAAAGAAATGGATAGCAACCTAAGTTTATCATATCTATCACATTTCAAGTATTCTTTAGGTAAAATGTGTCATCTAATAGTTAAATTTTTGATTGTGCAAAATTAAAATGCTATAGATAATAAAAACATTTCACTCATGCAAAGACTCGAGTCTTTGTCTTCTTAACACATACATGTATTTAAGGCTGTTTTTTTTTTTTTTTTTTTTTTTTTTTTTTTGCTTTTATTCTTGCATTCATCAGGTCAAAGTTTTGGTTGTCATCATTAAATGAGTTATATTCTTAATGGTTAACATAAAAAAAATGGGGGAAAAAATCACAAAAAGTTAACCAGCCCTTTAAAGTGCCAGTTTGGGAATTTTTCTAGAAATTAAGTTTGATTAATGAAAAATAATCCACAATGAAATTTCAATAGCCATCTTCAATGTTGATACAGCTTGGAATGAATTTGCTACTATGATTTAAGATTCTACAGATATACTATACTGGCGGGAGCTGATTTCAGCCTTATGTGCAGACATGCACGAAGAGGATTAAGTAAGTAAGTAAGATATACTACATGTAGTATAGCATTTCCGACTTTGTTTAAACAAAACATTTCAATGTTGAATAACTGTTGCATCTTCTACCTGGAAATATTGCTATTCAACGTGAAAACATCCACATCGTTAATCATTTATTCATAAGATATATCAACGTTGGATCAACATTTGATTATGACTGTTCAAAATTTCATTCATAATTCCACTTATTTTCCAAGTTAAAACAACATCCTGTGTCTGCTGGATTTTCCTGTTCTCTTGTCCTTAATTTAAGTGCAGAGAATCATAAACGTCTCCCTTATCAATGAAAATTTAACGAACTTCATGTTATGTAATTTTAAAGAGACTGGTTCACGTCTTTTTTTTATTAAAGAAATGTTTTCATTTTTCTATTAAACATTTAAAATATAATTCATTTAAAGTTGACAAGCAAAATTTATACCTTCTTAATGCAAGGACAAGGGAAATAGTCTAGCCTTAACTCCGTAAATAAGACTCGAGCCTTGTTTATGTTTACAAGGAAACTGGTGAAATGTTATTTTTGTAATTTAAATCATCCTAATTTTGCACATAGACAAATTTAACTTTTAAATGGCTTATCTTACTTGAAGAATACTTGAAATGTGATATATATCATGAACTTAGATCGATAACTATACATTTTTCGATTGTTGGGCCATTCTTGGCGCACTGGTTTTGGCTGCGGATGACTCCGTTTGCCTTATCAGGATGTGGGTCTCACGGCGAGTGTGACCGGTCGGCGGGGAATGCTTGCTCTTCTTGGGCACCTGATCCCACCTCTGGTATATCCAGGGATTCGTGTTTGCCCAACTTTCTATTTTGTATTGCTTATAGGAGTTATGGAATTGATCAATGTTCGTTATCTTCATCTTTCAAAACTGTAAACAATAACAAACCCCAATCTTTGTTTAATGGGCTTGTCATAATGTATAGCCTTTTGAGTGAAACCTTTTAAATATATTAGACAGTAGACTTTGATCATTAAAAGTGAAAAACAAAATTTGGGGGGAAATCGCGAATCAGTCCCTTTGAGTACACTATCACCTTGATACATCGCCACCCGTTACATGTATATCACCACCCGTTACATGTATATCACCACCCGTTACGTGTATATCACCACCCGTTACGTGTATATCACCACCCGTTACATGTATATCGCCACCCGTTACATGTATATCACCACCCGTTACGTGTATATCGCCACCCGTTATATGTATATCACCACCCGTTACGTGTATATCACCACCCGTTACGTGTATATCACCACCCGTTACGTGTATATCACCACCCGTTACGTGTATATCACCACCCGTTATATGTATATCACCACCCGTTACGTGTATATCACCACCCGTTACGTGTATATCACCACCCGTTACGTGTATATCACCACCCGTTACGTGTATATCACCACCCGTTACGTGTATATCGCCACCCGTTACGTGTATATCGCCACCCGTTACGTGTATATCACCACCCGTTACGTGTATATCACCACCCGTTACGTGTATATCACCACCCGTTACGTGTATATCACCACCCGTTACATGTACATCGCCATCCGTTACGTGTATATCACCACCCGTTACGTGTATATCGCCACCCGTTACATGTACATCTCCACCCCAGCATACCGCCATTGAAATGTGTAGAACGGATTTCCATACACGCTAAAAGAATAACTAACGTGTGTAAAACAACTGTACTGTAACATCATCTTAATATTACCTTATCATATCATGAATGACCCCCAACAATAATGGTAATTAAACTAATCACAATCATAGTAATAATAAAGGTAATTAAACTAATCACAATCATAGTAATAATAAAGGTAATATCAATTTCATTATCTTGTAGGATTAACAAGAGGTACTGTGAGCAATGCTCACTAAGAATACTCCCCGCTTACCCCAATCTCCCAAAGGGTGTTGGTAATAGGTATAAACTACCTCTTTTCTGAGTGTAAAAAACAAATGGCATGACAAACCGAACCATATTGCTACTTCGATGTCCAGTGCGCGTGACCTTTGACCTTTTGACCCCAAAATCGATAGGGAATATCTTCATCCCATGGGTAGTCCATATGTATGATATGGTGACTGTAGGTGGAAAGGATAACGCTTTAGAGCCCGGAAACCATATTGCTACTTCAATGTCCAGTGCGCTTGACCTTTGATCTTTTGACCCCAAAATCGATAGGGAACATCTTCATCCCATGGGTAGTCCATATGTATGATATGGTGACTGTAGGTGGAAAGGATAATGCTTTAGAGCCCGGAAACCATATTGCTACTTCAATGTCCAGTGCGCTTGACCTTTGACCTTTTGACCCCAAAATCGATAGGGAACATCTTCATCCCATGGGTAGTCCATATGTATGATATGGTGACTGTAGGTGGAAAGGATAATGCTTTAGAGCCCGGAAACCATATTGCTACTTCAATGTCCAGTGCGCTTGACCTTTGACCTTTTGACCCCAAAATCGATAGGGAACATCTTCATCCCATGGGTAGTCCATATGTATGATATGGTGACTGTAGGTGGAAAGGATAATGCTTTAGAGCCCGGAAACCATATTGCTACTTCAATGTCCAGTGCGCTTGACCTTTGACCTTTTGACCCCAAAATCGATAGAGAACATCTTCATCCCATGGGTAGTCCATATATATGATATGGTGACGGTAGGTGGAAAGGATAATGCTTTAGAGCCTGGAAACCATTGCGTCTACAGACGGACGGACGGACGGACAGACCGACAACCCGATTCCAGTATACCCCCCCCCCACACACACACACACACACACAACTTGTTGCGGGGGGGTGGTATAATTAAAACAACAAAACATAATGTGTATTTTTATCCACTGTTACAGATCTGAGATAACAGGCTGCAATCGGAAATTAATCATCCCAGCGTCAGCTCTACTCGATCAACGTTATTTCCGTTTCCTTTTTCTTATCAGGTTTACATGAATCGTTCTGTCTGCAGTCCTATAAATTGTTTGGTCGCGTCGAATATATCTGAGTTGATAAGGTGGCATTCCTCTGCGTAACCGTCTTAACACTTGACATGAAATGTCCTAAAAGGATGGATCACGTTTTCATTATTCTAATACTACTCGGAGTATTAATCGTTTCTTCAAGTTGCTGCTGCTCGAGTAAAAAATGCCATTGTACTCACTCTATCGCCTGTCATGTGATGGCAAACTGCTCTGAACAAAATCTGAAAGCGGTTCCTAAATTTGACAAAAACGTTACTTGCATCGATCTATCTGGAAATAACCTGGAATATATCAGCAAACAATCATTTCAGGGATTGAAAATATTACATCATCTGAATTTATCCTATAATACTTTGAAAATTGTCGAGGAAGGAGCATTCCGAAGTTTGGAAAAACTAACCTACTTGGATATCTCAGTGAATGTCAATCTTGGATTAGCTGTTCTACCGAACGTAACAAATGGATTAAATCAAACAAAAATTGAAGTATTTAAATTTGAAGAGATAAGCTGCCCCGGTGGAAGAAGCAATGTTCTACGTCGACACCATTTAAATAATTTGAACAACACATCACTAACGGAATTAAGCATTGCTGGAAATCGAATTGAAATGTTTGAACCATGTGTCTTATACAACTTACCAAAAACCATCAGAAAGCTTTCCGTTGCAAATAATCGTTTAATAGTTGGGAAATATGTCCTGGAATATTATTCACTCGTTCAACTTGAAATATTGAACGCTAGTTTAAGGAACCGTCCAGCTCCCTTCTTAGAGTCTATTTCAAGTTGTTATGAAAATCCGGACCCATCGAGTAGACATATCTTGGATTATAACTGTCATGGAAATCTTTCACAATCCGTATGGGATGAAGACCCCCCGCGCATTACAATCTCAATACCACCTAAATTACACACGGTGTATGTTAATTCGAGCAAACTATATGCAAGAGTCACTAGCTTCGGACTGAAGCATAACAATCTAAAACGTTTTTACATTCAAGACAATGTAATTTACTCGTGGTTTGGGCCCTTACATGGTGTGGAAAATGTAACCGTCCTAGATATTTCAAAAAACTTTTGTTCTAAACTTAAAAAGGACATTGCCAAAAACCTGACAGGTTTGTTGACGCTTAATGTAGCCCATAATGCCCTGGGACCTACTTTCCAGTGGGATATTACAGGTAAAATATTTCAGAACCAACGTCGGCTTCGGTTTTTAGACATTTCTTACAACAGAATACAAGCATTGCCGGGTGCGTTTATGAAAAATCTCATAAACCTTGTTTATTTAAATGTTTCCAACAATCTAATATCCGAATGGAATTTGAAAATGAGACACATGAGAAAATTAACGATATTGGACCTATCACAAAATAGACTTGGTTCGATATCAAAAAGGAGTATGCGAGAACTTGATATGTTATTTGGCAAGGGTAATTTATCCATCATCCTAAAAAATAACAGATTGCTCTGTACATGCGAAAATTTAGACTTCCTTGAATGGATGTCGATTAACAGAGAGCATTTTATGCATCATAAAACGTACACTTGTTTAAAAACTCATCAAAATACTAGTAATTTTGATTTTAAACAACTGAGGAAATCTGTTGCGAGACTAAAAACTGATTGTAAGTCATATACTACCATTTACATCATAGTGTCGGTTGCCGTTTCCTCCCTTTTCAGTTTGGCCGTTTGTATAGTCGTTTATCGAAATAGATGGAAAATTCGATACTTGAGATATACTTTACTGCAACGCAACAATGGCGGATACAGTCGACTTCAACTCACTTCAGCCGACAGTTTTTTGTATGACGCCTTTGTATCTTACACAAGCAAGGACAGGGAATTTGTTACTAAAGAAATGATTCAAAAGTTGGAGCAAATGAATGGATTTCGGCTTCTCATCCGTGACAGATCATTCATACCAGGCGAATCAAAATCTCACCAAATAGTGCGCTCTATTCAAGAAAGTAGGAGGGCTATATGTGTCGTTTCAAAAAAATATCTGAAGTCCGCGTGGAGGGATTACGAACTTAACATGGCCAGAGTAGAAGGTGTGGAGGCAAGGAAAACGCTCAAATACGTGATTCTTATTCTCCTACCAGAGGTTTACAACGGTGGTTATCCCAAAAAGATTTCAGATTTCTTGAAGAAAAACTGCTTCATTGAATATCCAGATGACCCTGCTGGCTACGAGGAATTCTGGGGAAATCTTTGTGACGTTTTGCATGCAAACAATCTTGAGTGAATCACATTCTTCCTTTTCTTTTTTAATGGCAATGCTTATGTAAATTTTGTTATAATCTGATTGCTGTTTTGCTAGTTTTTGTTCAAAGACCTCTTCAAAACTCTCAGAGTAAACTAGTTCACCGTATACCTGATTTAATAAGTTTTGTCTGATTTCAAATACTCCCAGGCTTATAAAGAAATAGCTTATAGCATGTATTATAACTGATAAAGTATTTTTGTTTATTTTTAGAGTTAAGGACGACAAACCTAATTCGAGTATTTGAGCAAATAAGCCTGCTCATGTTCTTAAAATGTGGCTGTTGTGACGTATTTAAATACATGTATTTCTTATTTTGCATAGTGAAATATTATTATAAATAAAATACAGATAGGAATATTTCATTATGAATATTGTACACTGCAATGAATAAATAATGCGTTTAAGTCGTACAAACGATTCCCGTGCGATTTCCGGATAGGTTATGGTGTCAAATACAGAGTACTTTGAAACGGTTTCTACAAATGTTTAAGTCCAAGATATTGTTTCTCATTCAAGTTCAATTTAGATTTGTTTGTTAACATCATCCTGATATACGGCCGAGATCTTCATTACAAAATATCTCTAAAATCTGAGTCAAAACATCCCATTTGAATATTTTCCGTTGCTATTCTATTGTGATATTAACACTTCCTATAAAATCACACACAGCTATATGTATAACGAACAGTGACCAATTTCATAACTCCTATAAGGAATACAAATCAGAGAGTTGGGCAAACACAGACCCATGGATATACCAGAGGTAGGATCGGGTACCTAAGAGGAGTAAGCATCCCCTGTCGACCAGTCATACCCGCCGTGAGCCCTCTATATCTCTATCTAATCAGGTAAACAGAGTAATCCGTATTCAAAATATATGCCGAGAACGGCCTATTATTCGGTATGAAAAACGTCGGACAGCATTTGATCCAATGATAAGTTGTAGTTGCCAAACTAGATCATTATAACGAACATACAATTTGCAAAAAGCTTACTTTAAACGAGACGGTTGAAATTTCTGTACCAGCATCTTCTTTCTCAGTAACCTGCCTCGATTTAAAAACTGATCATACGGAGAACAAGCTCTTGCGTATCGAATCAGTTGAGGGATATCAACACCATATGCAGGTGATAATGAATATTACTTTAAAAGTAATGTATATGAATTCTAAACACATCAATATATTTGTGAGTAAAAATCATGTTACAAGGGTGAAGTCAACCCAGTTTTAATTCGTTCATTTGCAAATAAATCAATTGAGTTTGTCTCCGAAATTCACTGTTTGGACATACTTAATTTGTGAAAATGAACTTGCATGTTGTAGAGGGACAACAAACATATTGTACATCGTAAATTATGTAAATTGTACATACATTGGAAAGACCTTATAGATATGTTTGGTTGTTTCCTTTTATGCCCTAGTGCATTTTAGTTGTTGCTAATACATTTCATTATCAAAATAAAAATTACCGCTTATCGACTTCTCTGTATTCAGTTGGAACATGGCCCTATGAGTTAGATTAATTATGGGTCCAGTTTATAACGCGCCCTTGTGTAAACGCACACTCTCAGAGTTGGGTTAATTTCCTTGGAAAAAATGCACGACGTACCCTCTTATAATTTTTCAGAAAAAATATAATGAATTGAAATTAAAAATCATAAATACAAATAATAGATTAAAATGAATTTCTTTCTTATATTGCCTGTTGATGAGCTTTTCATGCCAACGTACTTTTAAAAAATACAAATTAACCCAACCTTGTCTGTCGGAATATTGTATCACATTGTCCTAGCTATGTGCAATTAATACATGCAATTGAACACATTTCTACACGACTATACAGATAAACAGTCGTTACCGGCAGCCTTTCATCCCGTCAACCTGTCTATCCGTGTGAGCTGAGGTGAGACTGATGACTTAGGTACACTTGTACCCTGTTAGCTTGTTCTTAATTTATTTATTTATTCGAGTACTCCACTATCGCTCGACTAATACAGGAGTCTCCGAGTATTCGACTGGGCTATCCGAGTAAAATTGATATCCTGAAAGTGTGTGTGTGTGTATATATATATATATACACACACACAATTCAACAAATATTTCATCCAATTTTTATGAAAAGATCACAATGCAGTAATGATATCAATTGCATTACCTTAGTTCCAATTGGTATTCAAGACCAGATGTGAAAATTCAAGGTTACTACTAAAAGGAAAAATTAATTTCTTGTAAACAAGATTCAGGATCAAATATAAAAGTTCATGTCCACTAGAATGAATAGTCTGAATTTCTTTGTTGACTAGTTTTTGTAGAGTTTATCGATTTCGATACTCTCAAACATGTCTATAATATGTATAGTTTTTAAGGTTACATGTAAATGAAACGGATATTCCGAATTTTCTTACGTACAGGATTTTTAAAACTTACTGTTTTAATTCAATTTTGAAGACTCCTTATTTGTATTCCTTGTGGGAGTTATGAGATTGATCACTGTTCGTTATCTTCGCCTTTCATTCAGTATTAAAGCTTTGTCGTTTCAACATTGGGTCAACACTTAATGGTTGTTCAGTGTTTCAACCATTTCACCCACATATCAATTCTCAGCGTTGAAACAACATTGCATACCTATTGAGAAAGAACGCAAGAGACGTGATAATTGAATTTGCTATGCCACTTATTTAATTTTTCTATCACAGCTCAAAATTATATCCAAAATCGACAAAAAAACAATTCTGTTCTTCAATGATTCTCGTCTGATGTTTTACCCAACATCATTGTTACATATACATCTCCGTTTCCTTTCATAGATGCATGTTTTGTAAAGTCATTGGTCTCGTCCATTTCAGTGTCAGAATTTTCAAGAAGGCTTTCAAGAATGACGGAAGGCTTTCTAGTATTATTGCAACTGGTTAAATATTTTTCACTGTTGTTGCTGAAGTTTTTCTCTTGTCGAATAAGTTCTTTAAAATGATGTACTTCATAATTTCTTTCACTCCTGCGATGATCGTCTAGACTCACAGTTTTAACAGGAGAACAGGTTGATGACTGACGAAAGTTCAATTGCGAATTTTTTGTAGATGATTCACCCTCAGTCTCTTTCAAATTAAATTCAGTTTGGAGAGGACTTTGGATTGGAGTGCTGGTAAAGATGGGTCTTCCTTGGTCTCCTCGCTCATCAGGGATCGTTGATATAAAATGTGTTTTGTTTTCACCACCACATTCTATTCTTTCCCCAGTGGCTGTCGGCATCTGGTCTTCTAAACTCACTGGTAGATTTTTTGATTCATTGAGATTCACATTATTACCTTTTTCATCTTTAGTATCTGTACTATCTCGAGAAATTTCAAGATCGCTATTGACGTCGGAACAATCGATCATTTCTGTCTTTTCCTCTCTCTCCAATTCTGGTATGTCAGTATCTTTAGTGACCTTAGGTTCTTTGCTAGAATTCAACACATCCAATATGTCATTGTCTTGTGTTTGAGTTGTGCTGGAATCCACTTTTGGAATATCCATGAGAAATTCTGTACTAGAATCATCAGTGGAAGTTACTTCATTACTGTAATTCAATAAATTATTTTAATGTCATTACTCGTAAATGTAACTAAAGCAGTACCTGTCAATAACAGTAATACCAAATACAGTAGTTAAACAGAGTTAGACACTAAATACAAGTTTTAATATCGCTCAAAAGCTTATATCAAGCCAGTCAGTAGCCTTATAACAACTAAATTACAAATAAAACAAGAGTACCGCAAACGGTACAACATACACCTGTTAGACTTCAGTGCAATACATGATGAGAAAAAATTCAGAAAACTATTTGACCTACTTTTAGCTCTAAAGTAGGTCCATGGTGCACCAATCAAGTTTAAATCAATAAATGTGAACTGATTATGTATTTCTTTAATAGGGAGGTTCTGACAAAATTTCAGGGCAATACCTGTATTTCTAATGGAAAACTAGATGTGTCGGCACAACACAAATGAACCTGCCTGCAGTAAAGGCAAAGGTAGAAAATCCATCGAAGTATGGCATTGAATGTGGTTTTCAGATTGCACAGGGTTCGACACTTGTCAGAATTTGGACACGTCATTCGGGCAACCTAGGTCCTAATCTCAGTTTGATGGTCCTAGCCCCAACGAGTCTGTATCCTGCCTACAAGGTTTTCCTACTAAGTGACACTACGACCTTGACCTTCGACGAACAAATGACGTCCTCCAATTGGCATGAGGAGTATGTGTACCGAGTTTAACGGTCCTAGCCCAAAATTTTGGTATTCTGCCTACAAGGTTTTCCTATTAAATCAAGGTGATCAAATGTACCAAGTTATAAGATACTGGAGCTTACCGTTCATTTTGCCTACAAGGTCTGGACAGACGGACAGACGAAGGTATACCATTATACGTTCCGTCATTAACGGGCGTATAAAAACAACCTTGTGAACAACAAAGAGTGATTGTTTCCCTGAACTTTTGAAATCCTTTTAAAGTGCATTGTATTGAAACGAGATAGCTTACTCTATCATCTTGGACAACCACTTTGGCATTGTAGGCAGCATATGGATTGGCCATCCCAACTTTTTGGCAACATCCATGTCTACTGGTATCATGACGTAAGGTTGTCCCTCCAAAGACAGATATTGGTCGATGCCTTCAAAATTTAACAGAAATTAGAATTATAACGATACTCGAATTCCTGACACATTTCCCCACTATACTTGTATCCAAACTGTCCTTCAAATATTTATTAAAGCCATGCGACCCAAAACTCGCAGTTTCAAATAAGTTCATAGGTTAACGTAGGCATATAAGGTACCCAGTCAAATCGAACCCCGTTCATTTCCATACTCCTACATTTTTTAAAACAATGTCTTTGTGAACTAATTAATATCCCCACAAATATTTTTAATTAAATATTTTGGATGAAATCGTTCTAGGTCGATTAAAAAACAATTGTTAAAATATATTTGAAAATCAAACTGAATTCACGACTTTCATTTGGCTGGTCCCCATCGCGCCACTCTGTTTTTGAATTGTAGTGAGTAGTGGTCAGCCCGGGTAATCGATCGCCGGTGGCCAGACAGCTCAGTTGGTAAAGCACCTGACTAGAGATTCAGGGGGTCCAGGTTTGAATCCCGGTCTGGTCCGTTGCATTTTCTCCCTTCCTGTTACATTTGGTGTCTTAGACCATGCAGCCCCTAGAACTGACAGGTGAAAATGCCTGCCAGGGGATTAAGATCCTGGATTGATGTCTTCAGGTTAGAAGACATTTAAGAAGAGAGGAATGTAGCAGTCAGCCGGGTTCTATCGCCGGTGGCCAGATAGCTCAGTTGGTAGAGCACTGACTAGAGATTGAGGGGACCCGGGTTCGGATCCCGGTCTGGCCCGTTGCATTTTCTCCCTTCCTGTTACAAGTGTAAAGGACCAGACTAGGCTTTCATAACATTTTCAATACTCAGGGGCTTATATTGCCTTTAGAAAAATAATAAATTTTTCATTTATATCAATCATTCGTGTTTATGGTAAATGAAGACCGAATACATACCTCGTATCTGATATATACAAATAATACAAGGGTTCGATTTGACTGGCTACCTAAAATAGCTACGTCAACAAACGAAATAATTTGAAGCTGTGAGTTTTCGAATGATATTTTAATGAATATTTGAAGGCATAGATATAGTGCATGGAAAAGTGTAAGGATTTTTTCTATATCAAATTTTTGAGATGGTAGTGCAAGAATATTTTTTCCTGCTCTGTAAAGAACGGATTTTTATAAGGCTGGATCTGTAGGTTAAGATTAGCTCTTTGTCCTGTTGTGTTTTCCCAGAGAACTGCAGATCTGCAGTAAGGGTCACAATGCATCATCAGGCAATGATAAATCTTGTATGAGTACCTAATGCTTGAACTTTGTTTCAAAGTTATGACTTGGGCTTGATTTACACAGACAAACGGGATGTATAGAAAGGCAGACATAAGATTTCTATATATTTATAAAAGGAAGCTCTACGGGGCATACAAAGGATCAAATACGACGATAAACCAATTTTAGAACAGTTCGTCGGAAATCCTGTAATCGACGAAAGCAAACCAAGCCCTCTGAAGCAAAGAACATTAAATGAGTAGAAATGTTGGTCATTTTGAAAGGAAATATGTTCAGGAAAAACACGTGTTTGTGAGACCGTTCTGACATAGGTAAAACATGATCATAATTAGCTATATACTTTTATAGGTACAAATATACCTATAAGAGTTTTACATTACGGTCAGAATGTGGCTAGTTCTTTGCAAGAAGCCTCCCAGTAAAGGTACTTTGTGAAGTCATCATGAAAGAATCATGAATGCAAGTCTAAATCACAATGAAGTAATTGACCACACTGCAAAAACTATAAGCCGGTCACTCATCTGGAAAATATAAGGCATGCGCAACATCCGAATCATGAATTATTGAGCACATTCATCATCCGTGCTAGTTTTAATAAGATAGAAATTTCAATTACTAGATAGACCTGCCACCCCAGAAATATCACCTGGTGATTTATAAAAAAAAAAAAATATTGATCAAATTCAACATGCGTTTATGAGCATTACCCATGCAAGTTGAAAGGATCTAAAGTTAATAGTTTCCTGAAAATGATACGTTTGAAGAAAAAAACATTCTGCAAATACAGCATGGTCACTCATCCACTAAAAAGGTCAGATGCAGTATCTGAATAATGGACGGTTGTCTATATCAATATACTAGAATAGATACAGTACATGTATCTATACAGTCATTACAGGTCAGAATCAAGAAGAGTACACACTTGTAACAGTTTATCCAAAAAAAAATTTGCCTTCTACAAAAGTGCATTTCACTAATCCGATGAGGGTGACATGTAGCATTGGAGTGATAAATGAATGTGCATCCATAGATGCATTGCTGTGGTATCTATTCAAATTTTAATCATACTAGATTAATAAATTCATGGAAATCTCAACATAACGAACATATTTCATTTCTATTATAAGTGAATGGTAGGATTTTGGTTATCATGGCATCATTTTGAAGTGATTATCAAATAAATAACTCACCATAGAATTTATAAACTTTTGATTTCTCCTTCTTAATTATTAAAATATTCTTAAAAGAAATTGTAAATATAAATTTCATAAAAATCTCTTAGTAAAAACTTGCATAAACTTTTTGTTTATAAAAAAATATGAAATAAAATTAATCATTTAACGCAATCAATTTTAGAAAATATTACATTTTTCTAATTTTCATAGAAGGCAGGTACATGTAACTCTTCCAAAAAATGTCAAGTGCAAAAAGGTCGACTTCTAATTATTTCTCTGACACGTGAATTTGAACTATTTGACTTTCATCATCATTTAACAATAAACATTCATCTCGATTTAATTCGTTCAAAATTGTTCAATCTCCTTTCAATATACATTGAATACCTTAATTAAATTTTACCCTGCCGCAAATCTAAAACTTGGTTACTCATGAAATATAGACCAGATGCACCTAAACTTAAGTAACCTAAAAGTTGTTTGTTATCTTTCATTGATTTTTTCAAACTGGAACAAACCTTCAAATGGAGCAATGGTTGGGTTTATGTCGTCCAAATCATCGCACATTTCTTCTTCCTTTACATTCTGTTCAGAATCTAAGCCCATCATATCAAATTCCACCTCGTCTCCGTCCATCTGAAGTTCGTTGTCATTCAAATCAATGTTCAGAAAAGGATCGTGTTCTAGGTATTCGTCATCCAATATTTCAATGTTTTCAAACGACTCTGGTAGCAGCGGTTCGTAGCGAACGGTTATGGAGCCTGTTGTTACAGGTGAACAGTTCATTTTCGAATAGAGTGATCGGGACGTTGGACAGGGAACGGATTGTTGGTACAAATGACCAGGAGCCTGATAATAGGAACTGTGAACATTGGTAAGATAAGGGTATTGAAATCTTTGAAGCTGTTGGGGATGCATCTGGGGTATCAAGTTCACCGAAGATGATGCAAGTTTAAACTCGGCATAGTGAGGTCCAGCTCCAATGATTCTTGGATGGAAATAGCTATTCCCATTCAGTCCAGAAACGGGTGGTCCAAAGCTGTAACTACTTGCAAACACACTCTGCTTATCGATGTTTGGAAAATTTACTGTGGTTTGACCAGTTTCGTCCACAATAAGCAGATCTGGATTGTCTTCACTGCGTTTGAACACGCCTATGTGTGGTGGTGCCTGTTTGTAATACAATCCTCGCTCCATCATTTGGATCCGCTCTTTGTACGTCGGATATGTGCGAATGAAGGGACGGGGTGGCGGAGGCCTTTTAACTGGGTTCGGTTTTGGAGGTCTGGGCCGTGCCTGATATTCCGAATACGGAGGATATTTGTAAGGGAGCTCGTACCTTCTTCGTTTTGACTTCTGAATGAATGGCGAGTCTATTAACTTCATGTCACCACTCGGAATTATTATACAATGTTCGGATCTATCTGAAGATATCCGCTTTTGTTCGTCTTTTTGCATTACATTAGGACATGGTTTTTGATCAGAATCTGAAATGAGATTTGTGAATTTCAAGACCTGCACATGAATTGCTTATTAAGCTTAATCTGCTTCACAATACAATGCTAATAACATATATATCATAAGACATATGCTATTAATAGCTAAAATAAACAAAATTAGACATTACATTTATTTCCAAAGCAGCTAGCCAGTAACTAATCAATAACTGTATTAAAGAGAATAAAAAGCAAACTTCATGCATAATTTCTGCGAGCTTTACAAAAAAAAAAAAAAATTAAAAAAAATTAAAAACACCCCCCCCCCCCCCCAAAAAAAAAACAGTGCGGAAAACTGAGTCTAAAGTCTGCAACTCGGAAAAAAATAAAAGGACCGGAACAAAATTTCGAACTTGATTTGTATCTTGTCACACTAAAGCAATGTACCAAATACCAATGAATCGACATACATATACATGTATGAATGAATCCCGTGGGGATCAAGGTTACCAAGAATATGTCCTCAGTAACCCTTGTTTGTCGAATGGGGCGGTCCTTCAGATGAGACCACAAAAACCGAGGTCCCGTGTCACAGCAGATGGGGCTGCGGCACGAAAAAGAACCCCCCCCCCCTGCTCAAAGGCCGTAAGAGCCGAGCATAGACTGAAATTTTGTAGCCCTTCACCGGAAATTGTGACGTCTCCATCTCATGATATGAATGAAAAATTCTCTCGACAAATGTTAAACAATATCAAATCAATCATATGATTAAAAATTGATAAAACGTCATCGATATTGAATATATATCTAAATGTACAGTTGAAGGCAACAGCAAGAGATTTTCTCTTCTCGTGTAAAAGCTTTTGAATAAATTGATTAACTCTGCTTCGTAAGGATACAAAAACAGGTCAGCTAATAAAGAAGTACATTTGGTGCCCATGAGAACTCCAACGTACCGCTGATAGACCACCAAAGACTACAAAGTTAAAAGTCACAAGAATCATTTGACTTTGAAACTAGTTTGTATCTTATCAATTCTGAACATCCTATGTCTCTATCAATTCTGGTTCTAAAGTTATACCAGTTTTATGTTCAAGGGGTCAAGGCCACAGACTACATTTGACCTTGATACAAATTTGTAGATTCCTTCATCCTTTCTGAAGATTTTATTTCTCTATCTAAAGTAATACCAATTTTATGTTCCAAGGTCAGAAGTCAATGTCAGTGGAGTCACTTAACCTTGATACCAAGGCCCTATCATCCCCTCATTATATCTGAAGACCCCATGTCGCTCTTTGTCCTGGTTTTAAAGTTATACCAGTTATATTCATGGTCAGAGTTCAAGATCACTGGAGTCGCTTGACCTTGATTTAGTGTGTAGGTCCTGTGAGTCTCTTCTTATTTTCGAAAATCCCAAGACTCTAACATATTCGTTAAGTTATATCTTAATATTTATTGAATTTTAGAATTAATTTCCCTCCATAAAGTTCTGTTAGAACCAATCCCCATTTGGTCCTCAAAAATATTTTATTCAATCTGAAAATAAAAACACATCTAAACAACTTAGACTAGATGAATTGACCTATCATATCCTTGAATATATGTACCCGTAATACTTTCATCAAAGGGTTACCGAGAACAGCTGTAGACATATTCAGGCGCTAAAAAGGAGCAAACGAAGAAGCGGAAGAATAATAAGAACCAAACAAAAACAATAAGTTTCCAAACTTCGTTTGGGAGACTTAATCTAAATCAGTAAGTTTTCGCTGATTTTCAGGTAACTACATTGCAAGGTACTAGTACATGTAACTCTTCAATGTCCATAACTCCCTTCAATGATAAGAATCCTCACATGATTTTTGACAGATTTAAACTGAGGGCCCTCTAAATACTATGATTTTACCAAGTATGAGGAGGAAATAATTTTTTCATGTCACCTATCCTCAATCAGAATATTACGCATTCTTCTATCATTTTGAAAACCTATAGCAACCTGTTTTCATAGTACTACTTGGTAATAATAGTTTAATATATGGTATATACTGTATATGCATCATGTTACAGTTATTATACATTGGTCCCGATAAAATTCCTTCCATTATGTTCAGCTTTAAATCACTTTACATCCCGTCCCGGTGGGAATCCGGGTTAGATTAGGTCCTCAGTACCCCTTGCTTGCCGTGAAAGACGACTAAATGGGGCGGTCCTTCGGATGAGACCGCAAAAACTGAGGCCCCGTGTCACAGCATGTGTGGCACGATAAAGATCCCTCCCTGCTCATGATATTTTGAAATCAATCATTTGTTATTGGTGCAGGCTTGAAAACCAAAATGAATTTAAACTACTTAAGGATGCTTATCTATGTAGTAAATCTTTAAACAGCAAACTGTCATGGTACTCACTAGTAGAAAAAGCTTTAGAATATATTAAAATTGGATATCCGTTAAGAGATTTTAGTCAGTATAGATTTAAGAAAATTGTAAAGAAATTACTCTGTGATAAATACACTGAAACCTGGTACAATAATCGAAATAAATTAATTGATGGGAAACTGTGCACTTATTTTAAGCTTAAGGAGCACTTTGGTTTTGAGAACTATCTTAATAAAATTAAAAAATTTGATATTAGGCGATCTATTTGTAAGTTACGGATATCAGCTCATAAATTAATGATTGAAGTTGGTAGATATTCTGGTATTACTAGGAATGAACGAATATGTAACAAATGCAACTCCGGTTTATTAGGTGATGAGATCCATTTTTTGATTAAATGTGAAAAGTTTGCTGATGAAAGAAAATCTTTTTGTGGTGCTATAGAAAAAACAGTTAAAAATTTTACCAAACTCAATGATGAACAAAAATTCATTTACATACTATGTTCTGAAGAGCCATCCATTCTAAATATAACTGGAAAATTTATTTTGAACAATATATGACACTGTATTTGTAAATAACTATGTGTTATGTAATCAATTCTTTCTTTACTTGTATATGTAGATGTACATTGTTTGTATGTATTTTCATGCTGCCCCTTGAGGGCCCTTGATTGGAAATAAATATAGTTAGTTAGTTAGTTAGTCAAAGGCCGTAAGCGCCGAGCATAGGCCTAAATTTCACAGCCCTTCACCGACGTCTCCATGTGAATGAAATATTCTCGAGTCGAGAGGGATGTTTAAACAATATAAAATCAATCAATCAATAAATCACTTTACTACATTTCATTATTTCAATGGTTCTTCTATATCTTTTGAAGTCATTATGAAGAAGCATGATTAAAGTAGTAGTACAATAACATGCAACTCTTTCCTCCTTTACATGTAGGCATACTAAACAACCGTTTCCTGTTTGCTTTACATGTAGGCATACTAAACAACCGTTTCCTGTTTGCTTTACATGTAGGCATACTAAACAACCGTTTCCTGTTTGAAATTTGACAAAATAAACACGATTAGCGTACAGTAAGAAAATTCAAAGGTTTCTTTTTATGGTTTAGAAAATTAACAGAATTTCAAATCTATAGGTCCTATGTTGATTTAAACAAAGATAAATTTGTTCATTTACAGTTACGTATTAGATTTTATAACTTACACAAAACATTCAGTGTCTTGAAACTCAGTTGTATTAAATCTCAGCATGCACCCCCGCAATGGTCTTGTATTGATTAGGCCTGTAGACCTATCCAGTATTAACGTATTTCAAAATCAGGCCTATGTAGAAAAGAAACTACATACGGATGATACGCACAATATTCTACCAACTTTTCTGAGATTTAATGGTAAATAAACAATCACATTAATATAGAAGGTCGATTAGGTCTTACATTGAACACTAAATTTAAGCCACGATTAGGATCTATGGAGTGAGTGTATAACAAGTTATTCAGAGAAACACATTGTCACAAATAGACGGACTGTTTGACAAGCAGATGTAGAAATAGACGAACAGTAAGGCTTGTAAATATCGTTATGCTTCGCAGCTCATACCAAAACACTGTATGACTCATATGCTACATTTATTTAAATACTATTGCCATAATTCTAAACAATATATATAAAGCAAATGTAAATACAATTCCATGTAGTTTACCTGCATGGCCTCTTTTTTTACGGGGCGGAGTTGACATTATTTTTGTTTTTGAAACCTGCCACTTGTCCTACTTCTTGCAGACGAATGTTACGTCATCATTTTATGTGTATGTATTCTAAATAATTAATCGATTAGACCGAAAGTCATAATTCCGGATTTTTCTTCCAAGTAGATTGCGACATAATGATTAGGGTGGCTCATTACACAAAAAGTTTATTCAATGGCAACTTAAAGCACCTCAGATAAATGATACAAGTTCTCTGTTATTTCAGATGAATTTTATTGTGATTGTATCGACACTCTTTCAATGGCGAATCTCTTGGTCCCGAGCCGAATGGAAATAGGTTCTCAGTACCTTTTGCTTGTTGTAATGGGGCGGTCCTTCGGATGAGATTGCCCAAAAAAAAAAAAAAAATTATAATAATAACAAGAGGCCCATGGGCCACATCGTTCACCTTAGTCACCTTGGCCCATATCTGAAGACTTTCCATAGGCCTATATATTTGCATGTAAAACCTTAGTCGCTATTATGGCCCAAACTACCCTTTGCAAACTTGAATCTACATTATTTCAGAAAGCTTTCATGTAAATGTCAACTTCTTTGGCCCAATGGTTCTTGAGAAGAAGATTTTTAAAGCTTTTTCCTATATTTGTATGTAAAACTTTGAACCCCAACCCCCCCACTTGTGGCCCCATCCTACCCCCCGGGGGCCATGATTTGAACAAACTTGAATCTGCACTATGTCAGAAATTTTTCTTGTAAATATCAGCTTTTCTGACTCAGTGGTTATTGAGAAAAAGATTTTAACTATATATTTGTATGTAAAACTTTTATCCCCCTTGTGGCACCATCCTACCCCCGGGGGCCATGATTTTAACAAACTTGAATCTGCACTATGTCAGAAAGTTTTCATGTAAAAATCAGCTTTTCTGGCTCAGTGGTTCTTGAGAAGAAGATTTTTCCTATATATTTGTATGTAAAACTTTGAACCCCTATTGTGGCCCCATCCAACCCCCGGCGCCCATGATTTGAACAAACTTAAATCTGCATTATGTCAGGAAGCTTTCATGTAAATCTCAGCTTTTCTGGCTTAGTGGTTCTTGAGAAGAAGATTTTTAAAGTTTTTCCCTATATATTTGTATGTAAAACTTTGATCCCCCCTTGTGGCCCCATCCTACCCCCGGGGGCCATGATTTGAACAAAAGTGAATCTGCACTATGTCAGAAAGTTTTCATGTAAAAATCAGCTTTTCTGGCTCAGTGGTTCTTGAGAAGAAGATTTTTAAAGATTTTTCCTATATATTTGTATGGAAAACTTTGATCCCCTATTGTGGCCCCATCCAACCCCCGGAGCCCATGATTTGAACAAACTTGAATCTGCATTATGTCAGGAAGCTTTAATGTAAATCTCAGCTTTTCTGGCTTAGTGGTTCTTGAGAAGAAGATTTTTAAAGTTTTTCCCTATATATTTGTATGTAAAACTTTGATCCCCCCTTGTGGCCCCATCCTACCCCCGGGGGCCATGATTTGAACAAAAGTGAATCTGCACTATGTCAGAAAGTTTTCATGTAAAAATCAGCTTTTCTGGCTCAGTGGTTCTTGAGAAGAAGATTTTTAAAGATTTTTCCTATATATTTGTATGGAAAACTTTGATCCCCTATTGTGGCCCCATCCAACCCCCGGAGCCCATGATTTGAACAAACTTGAATCTGCATTATGTCAGGAAGCTTTAATGTAAATCTCAGCTTTTCTGGCTTAGTGGTTCTTGAGAAGAAGATTTTTAAAGTTTTTCCCTATATATTTGTATGTAAAACTTTGATCCCCCTTGTGGCCCCATCCTACCACCGGGGGCCATGATTTGAACAAACTTGAATCTGCATTATGTCAGGAAGCTTTCAGGTAAATTTCAGCTCTTCTGACCCAGTGGTTCTTGAGAAGAAGATTTTTAAATGACCCCACCCTATTTTTGAGATTATCTCCCCTTTGAAAGGGACATGGCCCTTCATTTGAACAAACTTGAAAGCCCTTCACCCAAGGATGCTTTTGGCCATGTTTGGTTGAAATTGGCCCAGTGGTTCTGGAGAAGAAGTCGAAAATGTGAAAAGTTTAACAGACAGACGGACAGACAGACAGACAGACGATGGACAAAAAGCGATCAGAAAAGCTCACTTGAACCTTCGGTTCAGGTGAGCTAAAACGAGGCCCCATCGTCACAGCAGGTGTGGTACGACGCGGATCTAAGAAGTCTGATTTTAATTAGATTGATAACACTGTAAACTATTCACAAATAAAAGTGCAAGTAATCGATTTCGGATAACAGACACTTCTGGTCCCGATATTCCACCCCCCCCCCCCCCCCCCCACCCCCCCAACTATTGAATTTCGATTTTTATCCGACATCGATCTTTTGATCTCGCCCCTAAGAGGTATTTTAAACATGCATGCAAAGTATGATACATTGGTTTACCCCCCCCCCCTCCCCTATTGATAGTAGCATCAAATGCAGGCACATAAGAATTAGCCCACCCCCTCCTTTTTGTTTTCTGGACAATGATCATTATCTTTTTTTCTAAATGCAAACTATCTTTTTAGTAGAGTAAATGAAAATAATGTAAAAAGTTACGAATAAGTGGCACTCCCCCCCCCCCCTTTTGAAAAAAATTATTTGCTATTCAAAATTTTTGACAAGCCAATTTCCCTTCTTATGTACAGGTTGAAAATCGAAGTGGATAGGTTTCCGAACATCCCTATAAATTCTTCATCTTGTAAGCAGATTTCTTAAAGACAACAAGATTTAGTAAAATTCAAAACATTTTTGTTACGCAATCCTTTGTCTTCTAAGGCTTTTATATAGAAGAAAGTCCATTTAATTGTAGTTAAAAGGTTACTTGTAGGTGTCCAATAAGTTGACAATTGCTGTCCATTATTTTTAAGAAAGGACAGATACTGTTAGTTCTTAAAAATAATGGACAGTAATCGTTAACTTATTGGACAGTGCCAGGTAAACCCAATAACTTCCTAGATGTCTACAAGTTGGCTGAAAATCACAGGCACCTGAAGTTAGGATAGCTTGTATAGATCTTACGTACATACCCCCTCCCTTTCTAGAAAGAAATTATTTTTATACAGAACCAATGATTTATCCAAAATATGTTATTTCCCCACGGATCACCCTCACAAGTCGTTCTGAATAGTCAGTTTCAACCTTCTGCTATTACCTTTAGAGATGTCAAGGGGTTTACCTGACCCTGTCCATTCTTAGAACAAAAGATGTAATGTTTTAAGTAGGATGTAGGCCTCAAACTGTCCATTCTGTGAGAGAAAGAACTGATCGAGGCCCTACCTCGATCAGTTCTTTCGCTCATAGAATGGACAGTTTGAGGCTTATGGCCTCTACTTAGTAAACCAGAAGTGGTAGAGGAATGTTTTGCTTCCAGCTGTTTGTTAGGCTCACTAATACAACTGTATTTTAAACGAGCATTAATTCCACTTTTTGACATCATACAGTTTCTTCAACAAAAATGGAAAACGGAAATATTCATATCAAGTGATCAGTCATCAATAAAAAAATTTTTTTGTTAAACACCACTCGGATTCCAATATATTCGTAATCTTTGGTGATCAGGTCTTCCAACAGTCTGCTGGAATTCCAAAGGGCATAAATTGTACTCCATTTTAGCTGACATGTTTTTATATTCTTATGAACCATATTCATTCAAAAACTAAATGAGAATAAAAAATCTCTTGCCGTGGCCTTCAATACATTTTGTTATATCGACGTTTTATCTATTAACGATAACAATAATTTTCATTCACATGTCGATTCGATAGATCTCTATGAACTCGAAATTAGACACCACAGAGTCGTCCACTTCTCTTCATACTTCTACTGTAGATATTTTTATTGAAAATAGATATCGACGGCAAACTAACAACTCAACTTTATGATTAACAGGATGATTACAGCTTCTCCATTGTCAACTTATCATCTTCGGTGTACCGTGTATCGTCACCCTTGGCTAGCGGTGACTTCCCATATTTATGTACATGAAGCAATATTACATTATAACCTGCAAATGGTATTCATATCTCTAAACTGATTCGATACGCAAAAGCTTGTTCCGCGTACGATCAGTTTTTGAATCGAGGTAGGCTACAGATGGTGCAGGGGTTTCAAGTCTCGTTTATAGTCAGCATTTCGCAAATTCTATGGTCGTTATAATGATATCGTTTGCCAATACAACCTACTATTGGGTCAAATGCTGTCGGACGTGTTTCTTACCGATTGTTAGACGTCAAGACCGTTCTTGGCACTTTGACTTTGACAATGGATAACTCCGTTTACTTGATCAAGATATAGGGCTCACAGTGGCTGCGACTGGTCGACAGGGGATGCTTACTCCTCCTAGACACCTGATCCCACCTCTGCTTTATCCAGGGGTCTATGTTTGCCCAACTCTTTATTTTGTATTGCTTATAAGAGTTACGAGATTGATCACTGTTCATTATATTCACCTTTCATTCATAAAATCATGTTATATCACGTCGTGTTTGATTACCGGTACAACTATTTGATCACATGCAATTTGGAAACTGAACCCGGATTTTACAAACCGTGAATCTACCTTCAGAGGTGGTTTACCATGAATCACATATTCTCGACAAACCAAGTCAATTTTTACTGATGCGTGGTGCTACATTCCATAACGATATGATGATTTTTACTGACGATATGATTTGCGATTTTGTGGCGATTGCTGATTACACGGATATGGATCTTGCTTGTTGTTATCATTTAAATCACTAGTCTGGTTTACGAAATACAATGCAATGATCAAGTAAGAGGAGTCTGTTGATGAAAACAGTCCAGAGATTTTTTAGAAACAAAGTTAAACACCTTGATCTCATACTCATCCTTCGGACTTGAGCTTCACCAATTTCTATTCTACTACGGTGATGTTTGTACTCCATGCATGTTTTTCTTTAGTGTACAGTATAATCATTGCACACAATGTCAAGCTACATTGTATATAGCTGGCTTTTTGGTTCATTTAATGGTGGAACATGGTAGAATTATCCAGGTCTATTTCATTTCATACTGCTACATTTAGTTCGGGCAATCAACATGGTCAACAAGATTGCTGCTTCATCTGGTCCAGTGATATAATAACATGTGATTGACTGTCTACAACCGTGTCCATCTAGAGGCATCATTTCTATTAAACAACGAGTAAACACAAACACTTTTCAAAGGTTTAAAATCTATTTCATAAGAAGCATAACAAAAATCCTGTGGTGTGCAAACTGCTACAAAACTGGAGGAACTCAATTCTTTACTTTCGTTTCGGAGATCTGGACCTGAAACAAAACAGAATTTTCTCTACATAAAACAACAACGCTTATTATTACCTACCCATATCAATTAGTCTTTAAAAACACACAACATACTTGAACGTAAAAGCTTTAATACAACGAAAGCACCAACAGTGGACATATGATAAGTAAGCTGAGATTTTCCCACCTTGAGCTGGAGCTAGACCTGTGTCTGGACTTCTTACCGCCACCAGACTTTTTGTGACTGCTGGATTTGGATTCTTCTGAGGGACTCCTTGATCGATTCCTTCCTGATTTTTTGTGTTTGTTCTTTCGTCCATCATCACTGTCTGAATGTGACCTTGACCTTCTCCTTTTTTTGGATTTAGATTTACTACTTTTAGAGTCTAAGGACTGACGGGATTTCCCTTTTTCATCATCTTTATATTTGTCACTATGTCTATGATTATCCCTCCTTCTTGACCTACTTCTACTCCTCTTCCTATCCTTTGACCTACTTCCACTACGCCTCTTTTCCCTTGACCTACTTCTACTCCTTCTCCTTTCCCTTGACCTGCTTCTATGTCTCTTTTCCCTTTCCCTACTTGTGCTCCTGTATTTCCCCCTGTCTCTTTCCCTACTTGTGCTCCTGTATTTCCCCCTGTCTCTTTCCCTACTTGTGCTCCTGTATTTCCCCCTATCTTTTGATCTACTTCTATACCTATCTCTTGACCTTGACCTGCTTCTACTTCTTTGCCTCTTTGACTTTTTTCTGTCAGAGTCACGCTCCCTACTATCGCTCCTGTCACGCGACACTCGAGAACTGTCTTTGCGTGAATCTTTCCTTTTCCTACTCTTTTCATCTTTGCTACTCTGTCTCTCATCAGTCCTACTAAAACTTCTGTCGAGATCTTCCCCCTTACTCCTTCTCCTATCCTTTGTATAATCAGACTCCCTGTCCTTACTCTTGTCAGACTTACTGATACTTTTTTCCCTATTCTTACTCTTTCCCACCACCTTAGATGAAGAACCTTTCCCCTTTTTCTTTTTTCTTTTCTCACTGACAGAACTATCCGAGTTGCTTGAGGAAGTGGAAGAACTCGAGGAGCTATCAGAGCTAACAGAGTCGGAGTCACTAGAACTTCCCGTTGTACTAGAACTACTACTCGAAGAAGTCCTATTTTTCTTAATTTTCTTTGATTTATGCATTGTGTGTTCTGTTTTTACTTTTGAATCTTTCGAGTGTTTTTTAGATTCCAAATTATTTTCAGGTTCAGATTTCACATCTAAACCAGGAATTCCGTTGTACTTGTTTTGAAATGGATAGCTGTGTTTTTCTGATATTGGATCCTTGAAGATTTTTGGTGCCTCTGGTTCTGTGATTTAAAAATAATTACTAAATAATCATCCTGTACATGTATTCTAAAACATTTTTTCTGAATGTAAAGTCAAAGCATATACCTAATTCATCCTCATTATAAATGCCCTCCTCTTTAATTTTGCGTTCATATGCCTCCCTTTTCTGTCGGATCCTCTCCTCTAGATCCTCATCAGAGTCTGGTTCCTCTTCATCTTCTTCTTCCTCCTCCTCCTCACTACCACTGCCATACCCTGTCAGACCTACAATATCACTACACAATCACCAAAGATTCTGTACAGGTTTTTTTTTTTAATTAGACCTTACCTTTCTACTGTAATTACCATTTCATTTGCAAAGCTTTAACTTTTGTCATTTTTGCAATTTATGAAAGTTTACTTTTAATGACAATTTCTATTGCTTACTGCTGTGTCCATAAGGACATACCAGTAATTAACAGTTCACTAAAATTTCTTCTCGCTTATAAAATTAAATTTCTGGACCAACAGCACATGAATACTATGCCAGAATTTCACTTCATCAAGTATACATGTCAGAGGCCCCTGGGCCACACTGCTCACCTAGGTTTATCTTGCTTTTTCAGGACAAACACTTTATTGTGCCACGGGATTCAGTTCAACAAACTTTAATCTTCTCTACTTGAGGAAGCTTGTGTAAATATTTCACAAAGCCTTGTTGTTCTTGATAAGATCTGTCATCTACATACATGTATATTCATGTACAGAACTTTGAGTTCTTAGTGTGATTCAACACAAATCGTAGTGAAACTTTATAAACTATTTCACATTCACTTTTTAGTTTGTAAGGTGGTATCTTGTTAATATTTGCATCATACTTCTGTCAAACAGTGTCACATTTTATCAATGTCGCATGTCTTGAAGTTACGCAAGTGTCATTAGGGTTTCATTGATATAGCAACAAGAACTAATGGGAAAAGACAGAACCTATCCAATAGGCCAACTTTTACTTAAAAGTACATTCTATCTAATGTCAGCAATCCTCGTCATCCAAATTATCACTGAACGACAGGTAAATACAAAGCAAGGTACCACCTTTCAAAGTCTAGAGTAAATGTGAAATGGTTTTATTTAACTACTGATATTATTGATTCTAGACTTTTGGTGACACTCTTTTATATCTATATACATATCCTCTTTTAATGAGGTTATAGCTATTCACCAGAATACATTTTACCAAGCTTGGTTGCAATGGACTGTGAAATTTTCTTTTAAAAATGTTGGCATCTACAGACACATGTTATAGACAGCATTACAAACATTAAATCAGAAAAGCTCACTTCAGCCCTTGGGTAAGCTAAGTATTATATGCAGTATATCATACATATTGAGTATTTATATCTGCAATGCTAACACCATAGAACTGATAAAATATTGTTGCATTTGTATTGCTATCTTCCCAGTCAGTCAGTTCCCACATCTTATGGCATATGTACTGCTCTGACAAGGGAAACAAACTCACATCAAGACAGTCTTGACGATAAAAAGAGGACATTATCTGACCTTTAGATAGTCAGTGGAGTCAGTGCAATTTGTTCACAAGCAATGAAATTTGATTCCTATCACTTGCAAGCAATTAAGTGAAAAATTGGTATTTACTTACCCAAGCCAGTCAAAGATGCTAAAGCAGTAGACCTGGTGAGCTGCTTTGCTGGAGCTTTTTGTACAATTATACAAACATAATTAGTTCCTCATCAGATAACTCTATATCTATACAATTAAGAGGCTGGATAAGGAATTATCTCTCCCCTATATTGCTCTCTGTGCTGTGAAAACAAATCTGTATTACATTTATCTGAAAAACAAATGGATTGCAACAACCAGGCTAGGAATATTTCAGAACGTGCCCTGAATACCTATATTTCATCTCTGTTATTCTTGACACACACATACCACAATTTATTTCATGTAAGTACATGTATGTGTGAGTCATTTTTATTAGTACACAGTCTGACGACCTCAGATGCAACTTTCAAAAACTTCATGACTCCATTGATAATTTTTATTTCTCCTAGCCCAGATGTAAATTGTGCATATACAGGAAAATGCATTGCTGATACATTTATTGAAACATATCAAACTTAACATCCGTATGGAAAGCACCTTATGAATATTGTTTTTCATTTTCTGGTTTAATGCTTTCACTTTCACTTTATTTATATACATACACATATAAGAGTTTCCATTTAAGAAGTTCACCCACTGGCCTCTTTGGCACATATTGTATAAAATTTCTAAATCAAACTTCACAAAACAAGTGTCTATGCCCTTAATAAAATACCCCAGAAGTAGACTTTTCAGAGTTTTATCATCACTACCTTTCGCAGCCCTGTTTTTTGCTTTATGGAACACCTCTTTACAAACACTTTCAATTTCTGAGTTGGTCACATCCAAAAGAATTTCTGTCAGCATCTTTCTAACTTTCATCATCTGCAATAAGTAAAACAAATTGATTTCTAAAAGTTAATGCATATCCTTAAATTAAAGCAAGACACATTATGGAATATGCCGGTTTCTAGATACGTTCAGGTTATTTCCCTTTGAAGAACTCTCATACATAAGGCACGAAACAACTTGTTTACATGTGGGAGTGGGACGAATATTCATCACTGCATAAGTAAATGTACTCTGTATTTTTCTCATACGCTGTTTCATCCCCTGAATTCAACTGATACACAAACTAAGTAAGTGATAAGTATTCAGGGAGTAATTAAATACATGGAATTCTTATTATATCACGTAATTTCGTTGGTCATGGGTATCATATCCAGAATATGTTTCTACTTTAGTAAAACATTTCTTTTGATGGTATTTTGGATTTCCTACATTTACTCATTTTAAGAGAAGCCGCTTTTAATACATTTCATCGTCTTCCTCACTGACTGTATGTTCACTCAGTCTCTGTCCCACTTAGGCACTCAAAGTTCTACTAATGTACCTCCTACACAGGAGAGCTCTGGTCTCGAAACTGGCGTATTAAATTTTTCTCAGTGAGTGCTATGTAAGAAGACTTCACCCCTATTTGATCTTGATCCCCCCCCCCCCAACCCTTCCTGCATAACTAGATACATTGAACTATAACATCCTTGAGTATTAAATACTTGCAACCAGTAAGGAAACAGCCACAGGTATTTTCAGATGCAAGAAAGAGAAGCAGAAGCGCAAGAATGAGAACTGAACAAAATCATAAATATCTAAACTTTGTTTGGGAGATTTAAATGAAATGTGTCATAGATCAACTTATCATTTCTTGTAGGGTCATTTATTTTCATAGGGTCCAATTATCATGGTTGGAGAAGAATAGACATGCTCATGACCTTGATTTTGTGGTCAAATGGTTGTTGTTCAGTTTCTATTTTTCAAAAGAGTAAGAATTTCATTTATATATCTGAGCATGTCCAATGAAAATTGAACTGCACAAAAACAAATAATATTGTAGTATATGAATCGACGACAAAACACTTACAAATTCCATCTGTTTTTCCTCCTCCGTTTTAAACTCTTGCGGGGAAGGGCTTCTCTTTTTGGCTTGTTCTGGAGATCTCGGCCTCTCCTTAACTGGAGCAGGAGACACTGATCTTCTCTCCTCTTCATCATCTGAATCCTTCAATGAAAATTAATGATAATTAAAATCTACAGAATCAACATGACTATTGTAACTTTAACAATGTTCTTTTCATAATGATTCCCGTAGGGACCCGGGTTAGAATAGGTCCTTAGTACCCCTTGCTTGTCGTAAAAGGTGACTAAATGGGGCGGTCCTTCGGATGACACCGTAAAAACTGCGGCCCCATGTCACAGCAGATGTGGCATGATTAAGATCCCTCCCTGCTCAAAGGCCATAAGCGCCGAGCATAGGCCTAAATTTTGCAGCCCTTTACCGGCAATGGTGACGTCTCCATATGAGTGAAAGATTAAACAATATTCAATCAATCATTTCTTTTTTACTTCAGTAAATTCACTTCATGTATAATTGTTCTGATGATGACCGTCCTAAGGTCGAAACCGGTCAAGCAAATAAAATTGACACTGCATTTTCATAATGTGTTGGTGATCTGTTTTGTTTCTTCAAAATGATTAAAAATGTTCACTCTGAACTTGCCACTGAAACAACACATCAGATTATGGAATCAGACACACTACCAGTACCACATGTTTGTGTGCCACTAAACATGTTCAGTTGTTCTTCTTCACAAAGTCATTTGTTTGGACTGCATCAAATAGAATTACAACTTTCAATAGCAATATATCAGTTTTACAATGTGTTCAGAAAACATATCATTGCTTTTCTGATAGAAACTAGAAAATACGCTTACAAATCTGCTCTTTTTTGGAACATGTGGTTGACCGTCTTCTGTCATATCTTCCATAACTTCCTTCTCAGCTTCTTCTCTCTGCTTTTCCGCTTCTATTTTCTCCTTTTCTAACCTTTCTTTCTCCATCTTCTTTTGTTTCTCCCGCTCCATTTTTTCTAAACCTTCTCTGATCCAAGCTGGAAGAGTTTTTCTTTTAGCAGCATCTGCAAGAATTTAGAACATTAACACACGGAAAAGTTTACCTCAAACCAAAATACAAATACATGTATAAACTGTTTTCCATGAACACCACGGAATGAGCATATATCACATGCCTCCTCTATTTATATAAGTGTTACACAGGCACACACTCACTCATCCACCCACATCAATGCATTACTGTCACCCCAAGACAATAAACAGATCACTTTCATTCACCGTATCCTTAAATGACATGTTCAAAATATCGAAAATGCATATAATTATGATTTTACAAGACATTGATACCCATCCCCACAACTTATAAAATCCAAATCCAGGATACATTTAAAGAGTTGTGATTCTGGTAGATGTTTACTTTGGAGACATCAAGTTGTGAACATCAGTGAGTTAAACAATATGAAGTGGCACCACAGGTAAAAAAAAAAAGGGGGGGGGGGGGGGTGAGAGAGAGGTGATGGTTCTACCTAACATCATAACCGTTTTAAACTCCTTGTGGAAGATAAGACATGGTAAACTTAATATACAAATATCTCTAACCTAATCCACTGTTTTCATCCTCAGTTCCAGGTGGAGCTAGATATTGGCTTCCATGCTGGTTGTTCCTGAAGGATCTTGAATTCTGGGAGTCATCGTCATCTTGCCCATCCCAGTAATGGTTATAATCCCCACTGCCTCCCTAAATAAACATTTCATCATTTTAATTAATAAGTATTCCACATGAACAGAACAGCATAGAGATCTGTATGTTTAATACTTTGGACAATCTTTCTCCATCAAAAATTCCTTTCCACTACATGGAAGAGACAGAATATTTCATTGATTGGACAGGTAAGTTTACTCAAATGTTCAGCATGCAAGAATCAGTATTAAACTTTTCAATATCTATACCGTCAGAAGACAGGAGCGCATTAATTTGATAAAATGATCAATTTATATTGCTTATGTTGTGTTGATGCTTATGTTGTGTTGATACTAAATTAACTAGATTATAAATGCGTATAAATAAAAAGTACATTTTAAGTGCAAAAAGGTCAAGATTACCACATTGTAGATCAATGACATGCACTGTGACCCGCAAAGGAGAAGGTAGAAAAAGGTCATTATATGAACCTCATTTTGAGAAGAATGTAGATCATTATTCAATAACCCAGATCATGTCTACGACATATTAGATGTTCACATGATACAAAAGTTAATGAAAATCCGAATTTCCTTATTTCTGGCCAAAAATCAAACACGCAACTGCCTACCTTTAGAACTTATATATTTTGTACACATGTTTTTGCTGCAACTATAGTATAACAAGAATTACGGGAAGGCAAAATTTTTTGGAAAAAAAAGGTCGAAGTCCAAGGAAAAAAGGATTGGTTACCAAATGAAAAGAAAGGTCATGAGGAATTTATGTGAAACATCAAAACCCAAATCTCCCTTGGCTCAAAAGATATAGCCAAAGTTAAAAGTTCTTTCCTCAAAGTGTGACAACACTGCCAGGGTCATGATAATAACTCTCTGGACATTCCTACCAGCCATGCTAAAAATGGGACATACACAAACGTGTGCTTCACGTTTCCCTCAGCAAAAATTATGTAAAATTTTGAAAAATTGTGCAATTTTCTTCTGAAACCAAATATTTGCACAAACCTGTAACAAACAGGTGGCTTTAGACACTTATACTCATGATTACAATAATTTATTTTTACTAAGGCATCATCTTGAATAACTTTATAATAGATTTCATGACTTTATGTCTATTTTGAAATTTAAGTGAAAAATAAGGCAACAAGGAACTTTTATATCCTACCTTGTCCTCCTTTTACACATATATTTTTTTTAAAATTTGTCATCAATGTGGAAATAAAAAACACTGTATACAGGGTTATTTTCGCCCCTCTTGAATTTGCAGACACAGTTGTGTTAATAAAGATATAAGAGAAAAAACATTTTCGTCCAGTTTTGAATTCGCCCACTGACAATGGGGGCAAATATTTCCCTGTACACAGCATGTCTTAAACAGCACAAATCAAGTGCAAACCTCTAACTTTAATGAAACCTCATTCTGATACACTGAATATGACAAAAGAATTTTAGATAATCACTATTTAGGATTTTTCCCCCCCATGTTTTTCGCCACATTCAACAATTTTTCAGTTATATAATGGCACCCAGTTTTTGTTGGTGGAAGAGAGAACCCAGATACAATGTAACTGGGAAGAGACCACCGACCCTCCGAAAGTAAACTGGGAAACTTTCTCACTTACTGGCGAGAGCGGGATTCGAACCCGTGCCGACCAGAGGTGAGAGGCCGTGTGATTATGAGCGTGATTGTCTAACCACTAGGCCACAGAGGCAAAAAAAACAACCAAAAAAACCCCACAAATAACAATATTGGATTCTGTCAGTTTCATACAATACGGTGATAAGAGTCAGCATACTTGGTAACTGTATGGTTCTCCTCCATGATTATAATCAAATGCTGGGGGGAAATTTCCTTGGTGGGAGTAGTCAAACGTCTGTGGATTCTGGAAAAGAGCGGATTTACATGTATCATGTGACAAAAGTGCAACAGAATCTTCAACATGGCAACGTCCTGTTATCTCTTTCATAGTGCTACCTCAAAACTACCTTCAATGTGATTTTAAAATTTGCTCTTAATCAATTTGAAAATTATAGTCTTATGGTTCATGAGAAGATTTTTTTTTTAAATTTTCCATGCATATCAATATGTAAAACTCTAAACCCTTATTGTATCACCACCCAAGCCCCAGTGGTCATGGTTTAAAAACACTTGAATATTTGTTATATAAGTAAGCTTTCATTCAAGATTGGGCTTATCTAGTCTCATGGCTCTTAAGAAGATTTTTATTTCAAAATTTAATTTAATTTTTACTATTTTTCGATTATCTCCCCTTTAAGAATTTAGAGCGGTGCCAATAACAGACAGCTTGATCAGAAAATTTCCCTTGAGCCTATTGTTCAGGTGAGCTGAAATGTTACAGCACCTTGCCTTCTCCAACATTCACGTCCCATCCTGTGGCTACATTCATGTTCCAGTTAGGCAGCCCTGTCCAGCCCCAACTTTGATGACTGTAATCTACAATAGAGCATAATAAAGATATAAAGGCATCTGATCACATTAAACATCAGAAATTGGGAATTATCTAGTCTGTTTATTTAATGGGGATATAAATGTTTGATTTGCAGAGCACTACACTTATATTTTGTAAATATTTTTCTTTTTTCTAAATTTACAAGTTTATATGTCAGATGGAGAAGTCAGCGATTTCATTTAATAAAGATATAAAATATATCAACATAGAATACCCCTATCAATGGTATAAAATACATATATAAAAACACTATTATAATGATGATTGATAAAAATGAAATATCATATAAAAAATCAACCACATTTACCTTGACTCTGATAAACTGGCATATTACCGTGGCTGTTGGAGCTTTGTGAATTATTTTCATTGTCTCCTTCAATATCCATATCATCGCCCCCAGTCCCACCACTGGTGGGCGGAGGTGGGGGTGGTGGAGCCCCACCCATTGGCATGGTAGGTTGCTGGTCTGCTACATTTTCTCTTTGTGCAATCCACTGCTTTGCAAGTGCAGCCCAATCGACTACAATTACAGGCATAAGTAGCACTCAATAACTGTTCATATAATGATTTTATACATGTATTAAAAACCTATACAGGTCAATGAATTGAGATGTCTATTTCACTGACTATAGAATATAGATTCTTTATCAGCAGATCATATTTTAATGTATCATGATACATTTCACATCAATAATTCTAATTTTCTTGAAAGAGTTTAAATAATTCTATAAACACTAATTTTCCATCCAAATACTGTAAAATAATGCATTTATACTTCATACAATACATGCAACAAATTCTTAAATGTCAAACGTTTGAGTGGTCCATCTGATAATTACCTTGGTCATTCGGCATACCCTGAAATGCTGCTTGTTGAATGGGCCCACTGCCCCATGGATTAGCCCACATCTTTTTTTTTCCTTTTAGAATTCAGTACAACATAAATCTGAAATACATGAAAGGAAAACACAAGATTACACTCTAGTATTAAAATGATGTATTCCTTTATAGTGAATGATTCCCAAGGAAATCAGGTGATGATGGATTCTGATTATTAAAGTTGAGTGTTACTTTTGCACCTTCCAAAAATGATACAGCCCACCCTGACATTTTTTGGGAGGGCTACCATTCCAAAAGCTCCTTTACATTAGAAAAACACGAGAAAACCAATAGTTTTCCCATTAATATACATGTATATATCTAGATAAGTGAAAACTACATTTTTATCCCTGACAGTTTTGTGCACAAAAACTGGGTGAGCTTGATAAAATTAAAATCTTGAGCAAATCATTGTTGTTAACTTATCATCATTTAATAAATTATACATCTTTTCATAATCAATCATATTATCCATTTGAAATGCAAGTTTAAATTCTCTTATTCTATACATGTATAACTAATGGGAAAAAAATCAACAACAAAAAGCTCTTCATTTATATCAACTTATGGTACAAATATGATTATACAACTGCAAAGTGTTCTTTCAAAAAAATAAAAGATGGAAAAACAAATTCTGCTTCTTTTTGAAATACAAGAATAACAAAACAACCATTTTTTTTCATTCAAATTTATTCAGTTCTTGAATCTGTTCATTGAATATTCCCCTGCCACAGTCTATGCGAAAGTTTTTTGGACCACATAGGACATTCGGTCCTGTGTAATCAATGAACACACCGGACCGAACCAAATTTTGTCAGACCGAAAAACCTAATGTAAAAAGTGAAACACGTGAAAATGCAAAACCAAGGAAATCTTATTTTATTATACTACAGTGGAACCCCGTTATTACGTTTTCCATTTTGTCACGATAAAATAACGTAATACCGGGGGCAACGTAATAAACGTTCCCAGTTAAATCCGTTAAAAATATCATTTGGAAATTGTATATCATCCGTTGGTACTCCGTGAAGGGGTGTGTGAATATATCTTTACTGTTTCTTTGTTTAAAAGACTATGATACTTTGTTTTATTTACATCTTATCTTTAATGTCCGTAATTCTTCATGTTCTTATCCCTTTTCTTTATTTCGGTGTAGGATACATAAGGATGTTTTGATAAACGTTGCTTTTTCTGCATTCGTTTGGACCGCCATTTTGTTCAACTTTAAAACAATGCGTTCATGTAAATTTCTCTCAATAACTCGTTCCGGTTCGTATTCAACATTCGTATTTAAAAAATAACAAAACATCGTTTTTATTAAGTTCTCTAATTACACAATACACAACACAATAAAAAAAATCCCGCCCAAAAAACAACAAAACTATAGACACAAAACGCACACGATACCCAACACTTACACACTTCTCACCAACGATAAACACGGAGAACAATTTAAGCGCAATCCACATAAAAAAAAAATATAATGATGCACGAAGATTTCATTTATAACGCTAAATGATGGCACTAAAATCACGTGCGCATCAAGGGATTTTAAATATTCACCGAGGTAAATGCTGTGCACGAATCGGCCGATAGATTGGTGTATGTATGGACGAGATTTACGAACACCCAAGCTGCATGTCGAAACAACGAACAATTTTTTTAATTGAACACCTTTAATCACCTATGTCCAAGCAGTTACCCAAGCGGTTGTAACATTGCTACGATAAATCTTGTCTTTCTTGTTTGGTACCAAAGCTTTCCGTGAATAGAGTTTTAATATCGAAGGTAATCACACTATGCTGAGCTGAACACGCAGGCGGTTGAGAAATTATTTCTTTGATTATCAAAATATGAAAAATGAAGTAAATTTCATAGAGTACAATTTCTAAATAAACATTATTTAATTGTTTATCACTGGCTTCTATACGGGGTATTCACCTGTATTGATGTCGCTAGATCTATCGAAGCGTGATCAGTCAAGCGTCTCTAATCCCCAAACAGACCAGGAAATTTAGGTGGTGACTGCCTCAGGCAGTCAAGGTGTGAATGGCTTATTATTTTGAGAATCACTATTGAATAATTAGGGGTTTATTACGTTTTTGTCGGAATTTTTACAACGTAATACCGAGTCCCGGCATTTTAGGACAACGTAATAACGAGGTCTATTTTATATAGGTTTGTTAAATAATGGTTTTGTGCTTTGAAATTCCAACGTAATATGCGGACTAACGTAATAAAGGGGGAACGTAATAACGGGGTTCCACTGTAGTAATACTATACCAGGGATCCCCCTCGCATAATACTTTAGACGGTCCATGCAGTTTAATCACATTCATTTATGTATTTGGATTTGTGTGATATTTTTTACTCATAACAAACATTTAAATGACTCTGCGTCAAAATAATACAGCTCAAAACCGGACACTGAGACATTCCGGTCCGGTGTAGAAAATGACGCATCGACCTGAGGCACTGCACATCGGTCAGGTCTGACGGTCCGATGTCTTTTGCAAAGACTGCTGCCAGTTTACAATGTACTTTATATTTTCAATTTACATTATTCAATGCATTTGGGAAATTTTGGTCATAAAATTGGGAGAATGGATCACCTTTTGTCATAGGGAATAGGTCTGATATTCGGTAAAACTTTGAGGGGAGTGACAGCCCTGTTATATAATGGAAAAAACTAGAATAGATTTTTTATATAATCTCAATTGAAGGATGTATACTACATTGCCATAATGGCTGACTTCCTTTTAAAACATGAATGAAAATATAAATATCAGCAACAGAAGTGTAACGATACAGTGATCGTATTGACTGCAACGGCTCACGATATATGTGTATCGTAAGGTATATATCGCGAAACAGTATGAGTTGATTTTTATTGACTTACTTTAAAAATCTACTTAAGACTAGGGCTGAAACGATATGCCCCTCACAATAAGGATTGCAATACTTAGGCCAAGAATCAATATATTTTCAATACGATACGTTTTACAGATCTAAGAAACCAATAATAACTTTGAAGGAAAACTTAATTACAAAGATTCACAGTTGCAATTTTAAAAGTAAACTGTTTCCAAACTGCCGAATTGTAAAATGCCTGTTGGCTCTGTAGTTTAAACTGATTAATTTCATTATTTATTTTTTTTGTCAGACTCGAGGCTAACAACAGTCTGACCATTATCAGACAACATTTTGTCCCTCATGCATGTAAAAATAGTAAGTACAAGTCAAACCCCATGTATATTACCAAACCCGATTTTAAAAAACGTATCGAACCGAAGATCGAAGCAATGAATCGAACATTGAATCGAGCATTTATATTGTACAGTATCGATACTTTGCTGAATCGTTTCAGCCCTACTTACGACCTAACAAATGTTAACATTTAGAAATGGCAGAAAAGGAGATAGACTCAAAAGTTGAGATCGTAAAGTGATGTTGAGATGTTTATTCTATAAATTCTAATACTGTGGAAGTAAAAAACACAACAATATGTAAAGATTATCAGTGTATTCAATTATTGACAACTGTATTGTATCGCATGACCATATCGTAATATGTATCCTATCGTGAGGTGGCTGGCAATACTCGGGCCTAATCAGCTCACCTGAGACTAGCCTGAATATTTGGACTGACACCTTCACTGAATCTTGGGAGTAATCTTTCATAATTCATGTTTGGGAATTTACATACAACTTTGGCTGGTTCTAGCACAATGAATATTAGGGCTGGGACGATTCAGAGTTAGCTCGATTCGGTTCGGTTCCGATTCAGAACAGCACGGTTCGGTTATTTTCGATTCGGTTCATGTTAGGTCCAATTTATCTAATGATACAAAAATTAACAATTTTAATGAGTAGCATATTTGATTTGATTTTATTCAGGTTATATAACTATGTGTGGTCATTTGTAAGCATCATATATATTCATAATGGCATTTTATAACTTTGATAGAAAAAAGAAAACACTGACAGTCTATCAAAATTTGTTATATTAATATGCTGCATCAGTTTTGGATTATTAAACAAATCTATAGTGAATCTGAAATGTATATGATATTGTTTTCATTGATATGCAAAAATTCAACAATTCTATCAATTAAGAGTCTTTGAAAATCTCTCCTTTATTGATTTACTTCTCTCATATTAACTGTCAAATCTGTGTCATTACCTACGATGTTGATTTCACTCCACCACTGACAGAAATGCTATATGTAATGATAAACTGCAATGATCTTCCGGACCATATTCTGTTGGTATCTGAGTGGTGAAAACTCTCAACACAGTAGTGATTTATATCTTTGTTGCATAAAAAACCACATGTTTTCAACATCACTCGGACGTCATATTTGTTGTTTTGGTGTAAGTAAAATCTAAACCGAACCGAACTCCGGAATTTGTAATCGGTGCATCGAATCGAATGGTATGAATCGCGGTGCATCGAAATTTTCGGTGCGCTGCACAGCCCTAATGAATATGTACATGTAATTTCTATCTAGGCCCTAGTTTGGGTTTTTTTTTTATCATTTAGCTATATATATAGCCAGGTCCAGAACAATTTCTTTATTTTGCTATATATAGCTTTAAAAAACAATATGAAATACCACGATATAGCTATTTTATTCCATCTAATCAATATCTCAAAGCATAAAAAAATCGAATTTAACTTTAGTGAAAATATTTCATCCATGTAAATATTTTCCTCAGGAAGAATTTTTATTCAAAATTTTTAAATGTTAAAATTAGGATTATTCTATCTTCTGCATGGAATTAAAGTCAATGAGGATAAACAGAATAATGGATAGGCAATAAGATCTGGAGGTTTAAAAAACTTTTTTAGAGAAAATTTTCATACTCAAAACTCCGTGCTCTAAATTGTACTCATACTCAAAAGTGAAGATTATAGATTCTACAATGCAAGGTTATTAAACTTAGTACCTAGATGCCTCAATGCACACAATAGCACAAGCACGAAAATTCTTAAATGACAGTGTTGTTCTGAACTCTAATATGAACAGTGTTGTGGTTACTTCAAAGTATAAACATGTTGAATATTATTTGAATTGTTGGCTATACTATTGCACTAAAAGAACTAGCTTAATCATTTTCAAGTGGCTTTGTAAATAGATTGTACAGGACCTGAGAGTAGGGATTCCAGTATATCACAAGAGAGTATGGTTATAAAAAGAATGTTTATTTATTTCAAGATATTTTTATTACCATAAAATTGTTTCTAGGCGTTCTGATATGTTATGTGCACTAAATATTGATGATATCATCATAATGTTGTATCGACGCAAGCAACTTCAACTTGCCGCAAGTTTCTATATCTTAATCATGTTTCTTTTGGTATTTCTTAATTTTGCACACACATAGAGAAGGCGTATTTATCACACATCAAATAAGAAATAAGTATACATGTTATCACTGTTTAGGACCTACCGTTTCATCTCAGTACACATAGTTTTGTCTCGGATTTCTCATGTTCAATTCCATGTTTCAGCCATTTTCTTAAAAGCATTTCCCAGTAGAGGGTCTACAGCAATTTGCCAATGCCTCTATCCCTAAGATGATCGAACGATTAAAATCCGAATATGAATATATAGTTAAATCTCAACGTTCTGGGAAATCATGGAAAAGTAATCTTAATGAAATGTGATATATTCAAATATCTGCAATGAATTCTGTTTGAATAATTTTTTTAATTATTTTCTTTCTTTCAAACATAACGGAAATAGAAAGACCAGGCCATCCGCAACAGGTATAGAGTGCTAGTTGTATTTCCGGTATATTTAATCATGTTTTGCAAGAGATGTACCCGATTTATGTCAATCTCAAGGTTAAGTATGATATATTCACCAATTTTTTAGATTTATTTTGCATAGAATAAGATTCAATTGTCTCTCTCACACACATTAAAAAATTAACTTTTCAAATGCATGTAATATCATGGACTCTTCACTAGTACCATGTCACTTGACTGACTACTAGATTGACTAGTACTAATATGTTGACAGTGCTACCGTTTGAGCGAGCGCAGCTTCATGTATATACATATTTAGTAATGTTCATACTTTGATCAGGTTCAATTTAAACAATTTCTATTTGCCAAATAATCAGTAAATGAATAAAATTAGGCAGCAGAAACCACAATATGAGCAAATGGTATATATAGTAATATGTTTTACGGCGTGACCGTGTTTGAGGGCGAAGCAGAAAAGTTTTGGCATTAGTATCTATATCCAAAACAGGACAAAAACAATCCGAAGTTAGCACGCGGACGGAGCTGTATCAAAGCATCCTAATTTTGGACATTTGATCCGCCTATATATTGAACGCGGGAAATATAACGCAATCGATGTAAACAGTACACTGTGACGTCATATTCAGCGTAACACAGCGTTTGAACCACAACAAAAAACATGGTGTTAATCGTGGAGTGATTATATATGATTAGGAAAATAAGATTTATATGCTTTTACGGATTTTATGTAACATCTCAGAACGACGTGAACTAGAGTAGACGAGATTCAAAATGGAGAAATACATGTCCACGCGCTAATATTCGAATCGATGCCATTGGTACCAAACTTTTCAAGTTCCATAGGTATGGTTTAATTTTTCATTATTTTCCTATATTTTCCTTTTAAACATGTATATACGTGTTACCTATAGGGAGAGCTCCGCTCTCACGGCCCTTCGGGCCGTGAGAGGGCTTTGCCCTCTATTATGTTTTACAGCGTGACCATGTTTGAGGGCGAAGCAAAAAAGTTTTGTATCTATATCCAAAGCAGGACAAAAACAACCCGAAATTAGCACGCGGACGGAGCTGTATCAAAGCATCCTAATTTTGGACATTTGATCCGCCTATATATTGAACGTGGGAAATATAACGCAATTGATGTAAACAGTACATTGTGACGTCATATTCAGCGTCGTTATTTAGCAAATTTACAAACATAGCGTTTGAACCACAACAAAAAACATGGCGTTAATCGTGGAGTGATTATATATGATTAAGAAAAGATTTACATGCTTTTACGGATTTTATGTGTAACATCTCAGAACGACGTGAACTAGGGTAGACGAGATTCAAAATGGAGGAATACATGTCCACGCGCTAATATTCGAATCGACGCCATTGGTACCAAACTTTTCAAGTTCCATAGGTATGGTTTAATTTTTCATTATTTTCCTTTTAAACATGTATATACGTGTTACCTATAGGGAGAGCTCCGCTCTCACGGCCCTCACAACCAAGTCAACCATATTAAAACTTTAAATTTCTGGTGGAGATCCGCAGCAAAAGTAGTAATAGAGGGCGAAGCCCTCTCATGGACCGAAGGCCGTGAGAGCGGAGCTCTCCCTATAGGTAACACGTATATACATGTTTAAAAGGAAAATATAGAAAACCAACGAAAAATTAAACCATACATATGGAACTTGAAAATTTTGGTCCCAATGGCGTCAATTCAAATACTAGTGTGTGGACATGTATTTCTCCAGTTTGAATCTCGTGTACCCAAGTTAATGTCATTCTGAGATGTTACATGAAATTCGTAAAAGCATGTTTGATCCGCCTATTTATTGAACGCGGGAAATGTTATGCAACTGATGTAAACAGTGCATTGTGACGTCATATTCAGCGTCGGTGTTTAGCAAATACACAAACATAGGAGACATTGCATTGAACAATCGCGTTTTAAATCGAGTAGTGATTATATATATGTTTAAGAAAATAAGATTTACATGCTTTTACGAATTTCATGTAACATCTCAGAATGACGTTAACTTGGGTACACGAGATTCAAAATGGAGAAATACATGTTCATGCGCTAGTATTCGAATCAACGCCATTGGGACCAAAATTTTCAAGTTCCTTAGGTATGGTTTAATTTTTCGTTGGTTTTCTATATTTTCCTTTTAAACATGTATGTACGTGTTACCTGTAGAGAGAGCTCTGCTCTCACAGCCCTTCGGTCCGTGACTACTTTTGCTGCAGATCTCCACCGGAAATTTAAAGTTTCAATATGGTTGACTTGGTTGATATTATAAAATTATCACATGTGTCGTACGTAGATTGACTTTTGTTAGACGACATCGTTTGTAATAGACAAGAATATCTACATTGATATAGAAAACATCGCATGACAGTGATTGATTGAATGTCATCAGACGCAAGTCTTTCTGGTTTGTTGTTGATAAAACGTTTACTATAATAAAGCAAATATTCCTATACCTTGGTTTACAATGGTTTTCATGGGGTGAAAATTTACAATGTTACCGTCAACTACATGCAATATTTTTATAATACTCGTTAAAGCATGTATAAACATATTCCGACAGTAACGCATTAAAGCATGTAACATATTCCTATATTACACATTTTAAAACATGTAACATATTCCTATATTACATATTAAAGCATGTAATCTATTCCTTTATTATATAGCTAATAAATAGTCTATTATAAAATCTGCGTAAAATCTAGAGAAAGTTAGCGTTCACTATCCTGAGAATTTATTGAACGCTAACTTTGCATTGCGTAAATTGTATGCGTCCGAAACATTCCGAATATGAGCGTTCAATATTGACGTTACCGTAACGACGTAAACAAGCCAAAATGGCAGACGGCGGTCCTCCGAATCTGACAGAGCCGGTATTTGATATTTACTTAAGCAAATGTTTTACTGTACATAAATTATAATGTCCCCATTCACAAAATCAGTTTGCTTCATGCATTAATGACGGATTAAATATTGAACAGTTAAGAAATGCATGCCGATATTGCACACCTTCACCTTAGATGCCAATATTGATGAATTCTCGTCTATTTTGGAGTAGTTTGAGTGAAAAGGGATATAATTTAACAACTAAACACTTTAGCTATATAATAAAAGGGTTATTGAACTTATATAGGTGAATATTGACACTCGTTGGCTGTCAAAATGCACTCGCAAGCTCGTGCATTTTGACAGCCAACTCGTGCCAATATTCACCAATATAAGTTCAATAACCCTATAATATTACACATTAAAGCAATTGTAACATATTCCTACAGTATATTGTACATTAAGCATGTAACATATTCCTACATTACACATTGAAGCATGTAACATATTCCTTTCTTATTAATGCATTAAAGCATGTAACACATTCCTATATTACACATTGAAGCATACATTTTAAAATATTCCTACAGTATTTTTTACATTTAATGCCCTAGACTACCTTAATCATGTATATAGGGAATAAATGCCTTGGCTATTTTATAGAGGTATATGTATAACCAATGGATGTTAAATGCTTTCATTGTTCATATACTCACACACCCCTCCCTTCTAATGTAAATTAACTATATAAACATTTATTCATTACATGTGCGGTGTTCCTTTATCAATGAGATATTCCCAACTTCTGTTCAAGACCAATCTGGGCAATAAAGCGAGGGTGGCAATATAACAAATTCATCATTGCAGACAATTTACTGAGCAGTCAAAAGAAATTCAATTCCATAAATTTATTAGGGCTCCATTCTATATAAACATTTGGTCCAGGATAATCTTGAGATTGATTCAGCAATTATTTGTGATTAATCTGACCACCTGAATACCTCGATTTTCCAGCCTGTTGCACGTCAAGGGTAAACCCTATAAAATTTGACCATTTGTGTGTAAAAGTCAGTGGCATATGGCATCATGTAGGGTTGGCATTATAGTGGGGATGTTAACATGGGGGAGAAATTGTTCTTTATGATTTTAAGGCAATATGCAGGGGTGGCATTATAACAGGGGGGATATATTTAGAGAGCACTGTATATCTATCATGGCACAACTGGGGTATTTGTTTTATGTGTGTTGGCTTTCATGTCAACTTGAGAGTACCTTACAAGTGTGTCGATCGTCGCAGTGTTTCTATCGAGAAAAATGATAGAATTAAATGACTAAAGTTTATGATTAACAAAACATTGGTGAATTTTTTTTTCATGTTGTATGATATTAAAAGGAAGTTGGGTCTGTTTACACATTAACCACTAAAAATGAGGAGGAATTACTTCCATTCCTTATAATTTAGATATTAGATTTAGTTAAAAAAAATCCATTAACTTTAATGTAATTTGATGAATGATCCTGAAGATTTGTGACCTTTATATGATGTGGAGCAATATTGTCATAGCAACGAAATGGAAACAAAGGATCTAAATGTATTTTGACGTCATTCCCAGAACATCATATATGGTGCACCTTAATGGAAACTTAGTTTAGATGATATAAGTAATGTTACAAGTCAAATGAAGCAATGAAATTGTGTTTTACAAGTGAAAATAATTGTCAGATAACCTAACAAAATTTTACCTAACAGTACTACAGATGTTGCAGATGATAATAAACATCATTGATATTCATTTGAACTTTGGTATCTTGAATAACATGGATATGTCGAAGTGGTTTGGAAATCCCAACTTATTCTTTAAGTATTTTGCCCTCGATATCTTGAATCCTTGGATATCTCGAATTTTTCTCTCGGTCCCATCAAGTTTGAGATAGCGCGGTTTGACTGTATATGAGAATGAGATTATGAACAGTTTATTTTGACAGACTTGGACGTAACAGTAAGAGATGGCACTCTGACCACTCGCGTCCTATTGCCCAAACTACAATAGACGAGGAAGAGCATGAAAAATTTAAAAAACTGTCGCATACCTGGTGGAATGAGATTGGAGAATTCCAGGCCCTTCATGCTCTCAATGCACTAAGAGTTCCATGGATAAGGGACTCCTTGATAGAAAAACAGGACCAGCCATCTCCGTTACACACAAAACCTTTGATGGGTGTACAAATTTTAGATGCAGGAAGTGGTGGGGGTATTTTATCTGAGGTACGATACTGTTAATGTAATGGATATACCGTATAGCTGTTTTTTTCCGCAGGGTTATAATTTTGGCTTATTTTAGTGGTTAGATAGCTTTCTGCCAAAATTTCACATGCCAAATATGCACCCAATTGCGACTTCAGTATTTGAAAGAGAAACAACTCTTCCCTGTATGCCAAAGTTTATTCCACTAAAATTATTAGCGTACCTTTGAGTCAGCAAATTGCCAAATTTTAAACCGACAGAATAAACCCGCTATACGGTGTTCTGCACATAGATATGTCATGATGTATCTTTGAATTACACGCATATTATAAACTCTCTCGAGATTGTCATTGTATGATGGCCTTCCTAATAATCAGATATTGCAGTGTTTTGTATCGTCCATAGTGTATGTTAGAACAAAACAGGAGGCTTGCACTGATCTCTAATGATGTAATATTCTAATTAGGTAGTAATTCAATGGTAAAAATAGATTTCTTGGCACTGCAATATGATGAGATGCCAATACACTGCTGCATTTTCGCATCAGACCATCCAAATTAATATACATGTACAATTTCATTTTATGAATCTTTAAATTTTTTATATATTTATACATGCCTTAATTGTTACCATGCTAACTTGTCTCCTGATTAGTTAATAAAATACATAATTTGTATCTTATGTAACAAAAACACACTTTAGGACATATTTAATTTGATTATGTGTAAATGGTGTGCATTGTAATACTGTTCATTTTCTAGCCACTTGCAAGACTGGGGGCAAATGTGATTGGAGTGGACATGGTGGAGGACAACATTAAAGTCGCTCAGACTCATTTAGAGGAGGATCCAGGTATACGAGGGAGCGTGAAGTACATCCAGGCCACTGTGGAGGACCTGGTGGGGACGAATGAGGAGGCATTCGATGCAGTGGTGGCCTCGGAGGTGGTGGAACATGTGTTGAACATCGATACTTTTCTCACTTCGTGTTGTAAGATTATCAAGGTGTGTCACTGGTCTCTGTGTTGCTGAATATTAGATGCAGAACAGGAAAAATATTCTAGATTTCATAGCCCCTGGGGCTAGTGATACTTTTAAATAATTCTCAGGTGACCGATAAGGCCTGTTGGTCTCTTATTAAAGAGTTGAGCCACTTGGACTTTGAAAAATTTCAATTGGTTCAAAGTTTCTGCTCATTATCTAAGTCATTCATGAACATTTTGAATCGAAATTCGGAATATAGATATATCACGAGAATATGTGGGCTAGATAAGTTTTGGCAGATTTATTGCCCTTGGGCAGGAGCTATTGTGTCACTCTGGCACAAGCAGTTCTTATCGTGCTAGATAAAATTGGAGTAATACTATTATGTTCAAAGGATCTATTCAACTCTGTTGACAATGTTGAGATCTATTTGACTCTTTTGACAAAGTTGAGATCTATTCAACTTTATTGACAATGTTGAGTAGTGTTAGCAGAAAGAAATGCTTCTATGCAACCATATGCGACCATAAAGCGAGATCTATGGATTGATGAAATTTTTATCACAGTATACATTTATCATTCTATTTTATAATTGTTGATTTTGTAGCCTGGGGGATCGATATTTTTGACAACAATCAACAAAACAGCCCTCTCCTATTCTGCGGGGGTCATAGCGGCAGAGTACCTGTTACGCTTGGTTCCCATAGGAACCCATGACTGGGAAAAATTCATCTCGCCTGAGGATTTACAGTTTATGCTGGACAAGAGTAAGGAATCTATACAGAATTCTGATTTAGTCTGTTAAATCATTATGAGTGAAAGAGTACTGCATTTAACTGAAATATTAATAAAACTATGACAAAAAACCACCAGTATCTTTGACTTTAAGGAGGAACGCTACACCAGAGAAATTTTATATGGATGAAAAGTGGAGGATATGTACAGCAATATTTTGAAATTGAAAACTTAAATTTATTTTATTAAAGGCAAAAAATGCAATTTTAATAGAGAGCAATCTGAAGAAAAAAAATTAAAACCCCTGCTGGACTTGAACCCACAATCTACAGTTCAGCAGTCAACATGCTAACCTACTGAGCTACTCAGCTATATGCAATTTAATCTGAAAGGAATAGACTAATATTGCTGAAATCTATATTTTTATTCATGTTCAAAGAGGAAGTCACTACAGCCATTATGACGATATAGAGTACCTCCTTTAATAATGAAAAGTAACTTGAGGTAGCAGCAAGTTGGATGAATTATTTGTCAAGAGTTGTCCTCTTATAGGAGAATTGACTAGAGGAAATGTAGATACCACTTAGAATGCATTTAAAATATTTCACAGGTGGATTTTCCACTACTTTGATCCACGGTATGATGTACAATCCACTGACAAAAAGGTGGAGTTGGATTAGCAACACAAGTATTAACTATGGACTCCATGCTGTCAAGTTACATTCACATGACAAGTCGGTTTCTGAAGACACTACAAGTGAAGAAAAATCCACAGAAACAACAGAGAAGCCTGCTTAGTGTGTGTGCATGAATATCATCTAATATCTAAAATTTTACTTCATGATGCTGTGATTTACTGGTGCGTATTGTATAGGAGTACTGGGATTCAGTTTCCATAGCACACAGTAAATTGAATGTGACCTAATTCCTTAGAGAGAGCAAACTGATTCAGAAATGATCTGTAACAAAAAGTGTGTTTCTCCATATTAATGAGTGCTTTACTTTTCACCTTGTCAGACAGCATGCCTTTTACATGTTACTATAATCGTGATTGTGGTCTTTCACTCAGACCTTTGAATCCACACTATTAAACATTTGAAATGTAGAGAATGTAATGGGAGATAGGTTCAGCTCCTTAGTTACGTTTCCTCCAACTCTTGTTTGTTCTTTTGTTAAATTCACAAAAGACACTGACAAGTCAGTTTTATTTTTTAAGTTTAAGTAAAGAACAAGACTGCATTGGGGGGAAAAAATGGTATCTAAATGGAACTTGCATATATGGTGGAACCTTTATGTCCTTGAGCAGTTGATGCTCCTAATTATTCTTGTACAACCAGACTCCCCTTTGAATGACAATTCTATAATGTATACCTAAACAAACTACTGACAGGAGCTATAAATAAAGTATTTAAACTTTTCACCAAGAATTGTTTATATTTGAATTCAATACAGGTATCATACCATTTCATTTATGTGCACTGTGTACAGGGAAATATTTGCCCATTTTATATTTGTCCCTTTCACCTTCATTGTCTAAGGGCAAATTTAAAACTGGGCAGAGCAGTTTTCTATCTTTTAACACTACTGTGTCTGACCAAATTTAAAATGGGGTAGAACTGTTTGCAAGCGCAAAAGGGGGGAAAACCACAGGACAAAATAAGCCTGTATACAGTATTGAGGAACTATTTTTCTTCCTCCAGAATCTCTAGATACATTTATCGTTCATTTACGGTAGTGATGTAGTTTTCCATGCACATTACTTGTATATCAAGTAGTAACGTTATTTTTTCATAAAGAATACTTCCAGATATCATTGAGATAAGCTTCTTTTCATGACTGCAAGTCTTCACTGTATATGTACTCAGTGAGTGATTTGCTTTAATAAACAATAAAGTGCTTTCTTTGTTGTTTAATCAGGTGATGAAGGTAGCTAGCATAGCAGAAAATACATGTATTCATAACCCACGTAAACGAGTCACGAAATTTTTTCTGCAATGCTAGCTACCTTCAGCACCCAATAAAACAAAGAAAGACATTTTTATTGTTGGTTATATTTATGGATTTTTAAAAAATATAAACTAGATTAAATATCATATCATTGACCATTTCGTTACTTGGAACAGCAAATGCACCCCTTAATCTTGACGATGCTCTATATTTGGTTCTGGTTACGTGGACAGTGGTAACTAAAAATCTGGATCGCACTAGTTTGCAACAAACATGTATTCATTGTCTTTGATGAAAGCAATGTCAAAAGGAATATAAGTGAAAAGATTCAGTGAATGTAAATACTGTACATGTATATGTAAATAATCACAGTCTGAAAGTCCAAGAAAGGCAGTTTCCCTTGCAATCATGATTCTCTCTTACATGTCAAATTAAAATAACATGAGCTAAGTTTTCTGTTAAGGGCAATAGTTTTAAGTAAAATGTTTATGGTTTCATTCATTTTCTTGAATTCTATCATGACTATGGTTTCATTCATTTTCATGGAATTCTATTGTTACTGTCATGCCAAATGATGGTTTTGTTGCTGTGTGAATTTGTGAACTACAACTGTACAGTTTTGTTGCTTTGTGAATTACAACTGTACAGTTTTGTTGCTTTGTGAACTACAACTCTACAGTTTTGTTGCTGTGTGAATTTATGAACACTGTACGGTTTTGTTGCTGTGTGAATTTGTGAACTACAACTGTACGGTTTTGTTGCTGTGTGAATTTGTGAACTACAACTGTACGGTTTTGTTGCTGTGTGAATTTGTGAACTACATTAATAACAGTGTCTGAGTATCATGGTCTTGCTCATCACCATCAACACTGGGAGTTCAGCAAATAATGAATCCTTTCTCTTACATTTCTTTTGAAATTGGCATTGCTTTCATCTCCGAAAATGAATGCATGTTTGTTGCAAACTAGTCCAATCCAGTTTTCTTAGTACCACCTGTATTTGAAATCATTTCCAAATATGGAGCATCATCAAGGTCAAAGGGTGCATTGGCTGTTCTGTTTAATGCAACAAATGGGTTGACCATATGATATTTTATTACTTAATTCTAGTTTATATTTTAAAACAATACATAATAATATAAACAATAAAATGTCTTTCTTTGTTGTTTCATCAGGTGATGAAGGTAGCAGTCAAAATCTAATTAAAATTAGATGTTAGATCCGCTCACACACACTCAATATGTTTGTGTAGCAAATACATGTACAATATATGTGAGCGGATCTAACATCTAATTCTAATTAAATTGGTAGCAGTCATTGTAGAATTTTTTTTACACAACCCACATAAAAACGGATGATGCATTTTTTCTGCAATGCTAGCTACCTTCATCACCCGATGAAACAACAAAGAAAGCATTTTATTGTTTAAATGAAAATGCAGATACTTGACAATTAGTAAAAATACAATACTGTTGAATTTGACTAAATTTTATTGTCAATATAGCACTTTTGTATGTAAAACTTCTAAAAGCTGCATAGTAGTCAAACCTATGATTCTTTATACCAGTCTGTATATGGTTTACACATAACTTTCTTAATAAAACTTTTTTTTTTGGCAATTGCTGCTTACAGAGTAAAAATAAAATATACTCATTGTCAGATAATTTATACGTACAATGAAATACATGTGTATGGAATTTCTCGGAGATTACATCTGTACCACAACCATTGAAACCTTTGCCGATTATCATTCAATTTTTTTTTTTTAAAACGCAATTACAGACTTGTATGAAGTCTTATACCCTATATTAAATATGTATATGTGGAAAAAAAATACATGTCAAAGTTGTTTAAGAATCTTGAGGTTCCGTTATAATCATTGCATCACTTGTACTAGCTGAAAACATTTTAATTACATAATCAATGCTAAAGAAATGACCCCAAATACAATTTGAATCATGATAAACTTGTATATATAAAATAAACAAATAACAAAATATGACATCAACAACTTCACACTAAAATCTAGTGCTACTTATAAATTAACTTGATTATGACAACAACAAAAAAAAAAACCCAATCTACTTCATTTGCACACAACTGGACGAAAAATTACACAACAAGAACAAAATGAGACCTTTTGATTCTGAGTAGAGAGTGTTGAAATACACAAACACTACGTGACTATATCACAGATATAACATTGTCAAATGTCATGGCACACAGACATGTAAAACAGAGTTAGAAGATGCCTGACAGGGAAAGAGTTACTGTCTGTTCACAGCTATAGGTGGGAGCTTTTCACTCTTCGGGAAGTCATGGCTATAATAAAATGCATTCATTAAGGCACTATTTATAGATTATTTTCTCCATCTTTTATACAAAAATGTATCTAATATTGTAACACCATCGCTGCATTGGTTTAATGTATGAGATTTTTTTTAATATATGCAAGTATGTAAAAAAAAAAAAAAACGTAAACAGGTATAAACTTTGGCACATTAGTGAAAAAATATTAATTGAATTACACGCTAGTCAGGCAAATCATTAAATCCTTACCGAACACACACATTATACCATCACTACACAAAAATTACAACAAATTGTAATTAATATTGGTTAATCTTAATGTTTATAAAGCATGTTATTGAACTCTTTATTCCACTATTTCAGACTTTAACAATTATATTATGAACATTCAACTATATTTTAGCATTTTCAGCTTGAAGTAAAAATAAATATTGTAAATATTAAGCTATACCAATTATCAAGCCTTTACACAAACTTTCAATATTACCAATATATCAAGAGAACAATATTCTAAATGTTGGATTCCAAGTTTTTCTAAACAATGTATATCAAATAAGAAGGATTGTTGTAAAACTAAACTATATCAGAGATCTACTTATTCACCATATGGCTGTCCTGAATTAATTATACATTTAACGTCGACCACACATGTAGTTTTTGGTGAAATCACCCTTTGACAAAAACAAAGAAATTCTTATTCAAATTAGGCATTAAGTTTTACTTTTGATGACAAAATACATGCTCAACATCTAGACTCAAATATCAATATGTACATATGAATTGTTTTCAATTTCTCCCTATACAAATAAATTTTAATTGATAAATGATTTGTTTGAAACTTTTTTTGGTTTATATTTTTCCTCCCTCTCTTGTAAGTTTTGATCTGACGTTAAACACAGAATTAATTTCAGATGGCTTCAGTTTAGTGAAAGAGGGACAGGAAAAATTCTTTATATCGACGGTTTAGTAGTCACAAGGTGCCAAGAATATCTTGACATTAAACCTTCAAGTTGTCAAAAGCTAGCCTTCTAATATATCTAAGCAATAACCAAATGCTGTGATAAGCAACCTAACTTATCTGAATTTGTTTTCAATTGTATCAGGATACTTGCAAATTCTTTTTAGCTTTTCTTAGGAAAGACATTTAAATTTTTAATAAAGTAATGCTACATGTATATGAATTCTACTATAACAATTACTTTTTAAGCAGATATCAGTGAGTAAGATTCTGCAGTTTACCGGTACACATCGTCATATGGCAGTTTGCACTAAATTTCACAGGGCCAATATTTCCTATGGCAGTAAGTTTAGATACTTTAGAATAGATAAATGTCATTTCCACAAGTCCAAAATGACACAAAGCAACAAAGCCAAGATCTTAGCTCCTACAGGCTGTAACAAAAATTCACTACCACTCTCAGTGGTCTGGCTCATACAGTCTGTAACAAAAATTTCACTACCACCTACTTGCATAGCAATCGTAGTGGCCAACAGCTAATTTTCTGAAAAAGAAATGAAAGGCCCTTTATTTAGATTTTTGTTAATAAGTGCCTCAAATTGTGTGCAAATGGTAGATCAATAACGATAATATATTTTCAATGTTAAAACATTTAAAATATTAACTAATTGCATTATTTATTGATATGCTTAAGCTTTCACTCTTCCTAAGGTCACCAACTACTGTTAATAAAGCATAAAATGTTAAATAATGTGAGAGATGCACTCTTTGTTAATGTTGAAATTTGCTGGATCACCAAAGCAATAAATTCACTTTCAAACAGTTACGATGAATTCCTAATTCCAAATCAATAACCTGGAAGATATAATATTTTTTATGTTTGATGTTTTTATGTAAATTTGAATATGATAATGGACTCACTACTAAAGAGCGATAGTTCAAGAACTAAATAGGTATCCAATGGCATTCTGTGACTAATCATTTAATCCACAGCTTCTAAGTAATGCTGTTAATATAAAAATGACCCCAAAAAATGAAGAAAACACCCCACTGAAGACTAATATTACATATACATTATTTGTATATAGCATCAAATAATCTATATTACATTTATAAAGTGCCTATCAATGCTGGACTTCTTAGGGGGTGGGGGTGGGGGTGTCTACATTTACATAATTTACTCAATTATGTTTAATGAACGAACAGTCTTCATCCCTCAGATTCTCCACAAGAATAAGTATGACAATAAATATGTTCACAAACTGTCCATGTTTGAAAATACACTTACATAGACATCAGAAGTATAAAAAAAACAAAAAAAAAAAAACAAACAAAACAAAGGCCAATACATTGATGATTGACTTCTGACCAAACGTAAAACAAATTGCGTATCAAGATGAGGGGGAAATGAGATATCAATTCAACATTAAAGAAAATGTGTATGAAGAAACATGTTGAATGGTCACATTATATAGAATATGCCACTATCCATGACAAACAACATGTAATGTAAATGGGGGGAAAAATTGAAAGGACTAATTTAACTAATTTTGAACATATTAAATATAAGATGTGCAAAACATTTGCAAATACAATTAAAATTTCTATCAGATGAGAAGAAAGTTTGTAATAAGAACTTACTTCTGTGAGAGAAATATTTTATAAACATACAAACATATAATTGCAATTAAGATTTCATAGTACAAAGCACATCTTTGTACAAAATTTTACATACAGTGTACATTGGCAATTCTCAAAAGTATACATTTGTAAAGAATAAAAATCAAAAATACATGTTACAAAATTCTTTATACTACTAAAATGACAAGAGGCTCATGGGCCACAATGCTAACTTGGTCCTGTTGTTTTCCATCAGAAATTTTTTAAAAGACTGAACCAACACAACATTGGGATGCATCAATATTACTAGCTTAGCCTTGCTGTTATGGAGAAGATCCCCCCCCCCCCCTATTAATGTAAGTAATGTATCGTGTGAAAATTTGCTCCTTGATTCTAGCCCCACTCTAACCCCCAGGGCCCATAATCTGAAGAAGAAAAAATGAGTCCACACAACTTGGTAATGTTTGCATATTAATATGATTTTGTGTGGCCCTACAACTCTTGAGAAGATTTTTTTTTTTAATTACAGTTTCCTACATATTCTGGGGCATTGATCTGTGCTACCTGAAGAATGCTTGCATATTGATATGACTAATCATGGCATTGCTGCTCTTGAAAATAAGTAAATAAGATATGTAAAGATTTTCTCATAATTATTTTTATGTAAAATTTTTATCCCCTATTGAAGTCCCATCCTACCTCCCCTGGGCCATGAATTAAACAAACTTAAATCTGCACTACCTTAGGATGATTGCATGCTAATATAAGTAATCATGGTCCTCATAATCTTGAGAAGTTTTTAAAAGTTTGTTTTATATATATTCCCATGTAAAACTTTGATCCCATATTGTGGCCTCACCCTACCCCAAGGGGCCATCATTTGAACAATTAGGAATCATTCATTAAGGAAGTTTTTACATAAGTTTTTCTCTTCTGGTCCAGTGGTTCAATAGAAGAATTTTAAAAGATGTCTTCATATTTTCATCATTTCTTAACTATCTCTCCTTTGAAATGAGTGTAACAATTCTAAACTGGCCCTTATCCCAAGGATGCTTTATGGCAAGTTTGGTTGAAAATGGCCAAATGGTTCTGGAGAAGAAATCAAAAATGTGTAAAGTTTACAGACAGATGGAGAGACTGCCAATTAGACAGATAAAGTGTAATAAAAAAAGCTCACATGAACTTATAGCTCAAGTAAACTTAAATAAAATCATGAAAAATTCAAGATTGAAAGACTAAAATTTTCTTAGTTCTTGATTTAAGGTTACATATGTGATGTTTCTTGTATTTTTCCCCCTAAATTTTTTTTTCATCTCCTTAATATGAGGAGTCGTGTATGATTTCCAAAAATAGATTTAAATTTCTATATTGTAGTAATATCGCTAAACTTCACATATCGGCCTGGTTAGCTCAGTGGATGGATTATCTAACTAGTAATGCAAGGGCCCCAGGTTCAACCTCCAATTGAACAAATTAAAAGATTTTTATCCCCCTTTTTTGCTACAATAGTAATGTTCATTATGAACTACCTTTGTTAATACTTTACATTTTTTACTTTTACTTGCCACAGTTAGGAACTACCAAAATATGGAAACTCTAAAACAGACCAGGTAAAATACCAATATAATAATAAAAATTTCTTTTGACAGAAACAAGATTATATCATTGAAAATTCTCAAATATATCCCTAAAAGTAAAAGATTTTGAGAAAAGGAGAAAAGGGTAATACATATATATACATAAAATAAATCATTATACCTATATTATGCAGAAAATAATTTCTACTAAAAATTAAAATAAAAGAAAATAAGGACGACTGAGCTTGAGACAAAAAACTCTATCACTGAAGCATTTAAAATTACCACCTACAGATTGAAAAACAAATTTCCATTGGGCACTATTAAAGCTAATGTTGTGAACAAGTAATTGTCCTTTTTGGTACACCGACTTTGACTGTAGAAAAACAAAACACCCGAAGACAATGTCACGAATAACGACAGGAAAAAGAAAAATTCTACTAGATACGATCTTACAACAGCCACCATTTACAAAAGTTTAGTATTCCATTTACCAAACTACATGCAACCAAAAGTGAAACTTCCATTCATAAAAAAAAAACTTACCCAGAATGACTTTGGTGAACTAACATCACCATTTTGTACACTGCTCTGTAATATGCAATGCAGGCTTTACAATGCACAGTTTTCAAACTTATTATTAGACAAATTATACAATGTATCAAAAATAATAAATAATTTACCCTATACATGTATAAAAATTACCTTGATAAAAACGAGCTAAAGCAAATCTTTAATAGTCTCAATTAATTAATTATTAATATATCAAAAAGATCACTAAATATACTAATTTTGTTGGATAATTTGTTTACAATCAAATTTCTAAACACTTCAACATCCATTTGTACTGATGAAAGACTTGGTATATCATTCAATTAGAAAGAGGAGAAGTAAAAATTATAATATAGACTGACACAGATTTTATCACATGAATGATTCTTTTAGTATTTTTAAAACTCTTTCAACTAAACCTTTGACACACAGATATAGCAGCTATGACAAAGTGAATATTGTATACATGTAACAAAGACGTAACAGCATCAAAGCAGACAATGTTGTAGACAACTGTGTATCCAATTTACTTTTAACAATTATATCTAAAAAAAAATATATAAAAACTATTAAAAATACAAATGATGATGACTAGACTATTAAAATAGAACAATCACATGAATGTAAATGCTGATGATATCATGAAACGTGTCAATACATTCAGCCATGCAGTGTTAAGATCAAAAATGCTCACCATCAGTTAAAAAAATGTCACAATCATGTGTTTCTGAAATGAGGAGTTGCCTCCTTAAAAAATATTGTGTACTGTACATTCAGTTCTCTGTATGAAAATTCATTATCTCCAGAATTGCATAATCTTTGATTACTTTGGCACAATTTTTGTGGAGTCTGAGGGTAATCTATTGGAGGCAGACCTCGCCCGCCTCGTTAACAACTTAGGAAACGGAGAAAAGGAACACTCTCTCTCAGTTTGAACACATGAAGTAAACGCACTTTCTATGGCAGATTTGGTACAACGAACATTATCTTCACTGTCCAATAAACTACACTTTTCAGGGTATATGAAATTTTCTCTGCCAGACTCAAAGATTTTGACAACTCTTGATACACTGGAGCACAATTCTGGAGAATGTGAATTTTTATAGACAGAGTCGGGGTAAATTGACTTCAACTTTTTCACGCCAAAATCAGTTAGATAAGAAAACCCAGACAATCCGCTTTCAGTCTGCGAGCCATGCAGCGTTACCTCAGACCGGCTACTCCACTGGTCAGGGCTCTGGTCAGGGCACTGGTCCTGGTGGATAACAGTGGTACAGATGTTGCTGTTTGTGTTGGTTGTTACCGACTTCAAGCTCCAAATGGACCCAGACAGTGAAGTAGGAGATAAACGAGAAGCGGGACAATCTTCAGACAAATCATTAAGAATTTCATTGTTGTTATTAGATCTTAATTTAGCTTCAGAGGGATCTAGACCTGCATCATGGTGAGGCAAGTCAAGATCGGAAGAAATGCCACTGTCAGCACTGGACTCTGTCGGAAATCTTTTTATTGTCTCCCCTCCCTGCATTTCTTGTGCTTCAGTTTTAGATCTCAAACTAGTGCAACTACCCTCCTCACACTCACTCTCTGTGGCTTCAGATGAAAAGCTATCAGAACTTTGACCTTTAACCCGAAATTTACCACCTCTCCCTTTCCTATATTTTTTTCTCACCTTGCGAGAGTTCTCGGGGCCAATTCTTCGCCCCCTTTTTAGACGTTGTATATAAGCTATTGGGGGATGAATACGTGGCCGAGGAGTATTCAAACCATTCAAATTTGCAATAGCTTTGAGATTCTTTTTGTACTTTGTCTCATTTTTCATAAAGGCTGGCATGCGGAGACAGTCTTGTCGTGCTAACCGTTTGCACCTGCTCATTTCATCCACACACATTTTACCACTCATCAAAACCTGGAAATCAATGTTGTCTATGTTGCGTAATATTTCCACAGCACCTAAAAATACAACACTGAAGTCAAATTAAAGTTCAACATTTCTGATACATGTATATACAACTGTACTTCATTTCAAAAACTGGTTACCGTAAACACTTTAAAAATTTCAAAAAATACATAATTATATTGCAAATGTGCAAAAAATAAGCATAATATTCTATAGAATTCATGGCTAAGTTATAAGGAGATCATTTGTCAGTTCATTGTCCAAATCTGAGTAAAGGGGAGCAACTCTTCTTTGAACATTCCTGTGCTACTCAGATATAAAAACAAATACAAATAAACAAATACAAATCAGAGAAAAAATAAAAACAATCAAATACCCTCAAAATAGCACTGATCTTTTCCATAACCACCCAAATCATTGGGATCTATCAATCCTCGTTTAATTCTCATGCAAAGGCGCCATCTGTGGTCTGGGCTTTTGACAAACACGGTAAGGTGATCAAACAGCTGCTTAAATGTCATCTCTGCTGATTTACAGGCCGCATCTACAAAATAATCCAAATATATCCAGCAAATATGCATAATCTGTCAGTCTAAAACACATATACAGTGTAGAGTTCCCGAAAGTTCTGTATATAATGTCATTTCTTTATTGCAGAAATCACATTTAGAGCTGTGCCAATGTGAGGTTTAATTGATTGATTGATTGTATCTTATTTAACGTCTCACTCGAGAATTTTTCACTCATATGGAGATATCACCACGATCGGTGAAGGATTTCAAATTTTGGCCTATGCTCAGCGCTTACAGCTGCCATCGAGCAATGAGGGTTCTTTAGCGTGCCACAACCACTGTGACACAGAACATCCATTTTTAAGGTCATCTCCGAGGACCTGTGACATTCACACCTGATGCTGAGTGTTTGGCAATGGAACTGTCACTACCTATTTTAACAACTTAGTTCTGTCACGTCCGGGATTCGAACCCCGACCTTCTGCATGCTGGGCGAATGCTCTAACCTGTCAGCCACCTCGGCGGTCATGTGAGGTTTAAACATTATGGCTTCAAAACATGCAGAGACAAATATGTGATAATTACACTGCTGTTTTACAATGAAATCTGGGTCAAATATCGAAGCCGTAGATTTCTTATATAACGCGAGTACTTAATTTTGTGAAATGGCTAATGCAGATTCCTTATTTTATGCGAGTACTTAAAATGGCAGAATGACTTGTATATGTCAAATCACGTAAATGTGAATTCGCATGTCATCTGTTAATAACAAGTTCTTGCATGTAATTTCACAACAGAAAATTAAAAGTGAGTAATCTTATTTCGCGAGTGATGCCTCTCGATGATAAATTCCTCGCGTATATTTAGGAATTTACATTATTCAGTGTGAGTTTGTGAAAATGTGAAATCACAGGTGCTGTATACCCCAAAGACAAAAATCTATATAAAATAGTGGTAAATGAATATAAAAGTAATAATTGACTCTGCAAGAGCTTTTCTCAAATTGAAACAAATCTGAACCACTTGCATATAATATAACTACATGTACAATGAAGTGTATACAGATATATAAAACACAATGAAATCTTACAATACTGAAGAGCTGAGCTCCATAGGTATCGGACTTTGGCATTCAGCACTGTGTTGATACAGGCCAGCCCCTCCTCTGTCCGAAGCTGTTCCAAACTCCCCAGACCTCGAACACCAAAGCGCTTCCTGTCCATAAACCAAGGCTGTAAACCATCGTTAAAAGATCGAAACTATAATGTTAAGGAAATTAAGATACATGCACTGCATGAGAGTAATAAGTATTGATGCCAAATTGGATTTTAAAAACTGATTATCAAATTTTGCTAATGCCAAAGTTCTATTTCGATCTGATTTGATATAAACAGGATGAAGTATTGCCAAAAATAAGAAAGAATCAAAACATTAAAATCACACATTATGTAAATAAAAACTCTATACTATATATGCAAAAGAAAATTCATTTCAAATAGAAGTACAACTGTATAAAGAACATAGAAAACACCATTCTTATATATGTGTTTGAAAACACACAAACTGGGAAAAGCAATTAATACAAGTATTTGTAAGTGTCCAAATAACGCATGACATTTCTTGATCCGAATCTGTTACACTTCAACATTTAGATTAATACACTTTACATAGATATGAGTGACAATCAAAACTTCTACTGTTAATTATTTAATTTTGGTGCAAAAAACTTAATATGAGAGTTGAGCAAGTTACAGTATACATCTAGCTGTAGTGGTATGTAGGCTTAACCGTGTAAAACCATAGTCAAACTCCTATTATGCTTTTTTTTTTAAGGAATTAAATTCTCTTAAGAAAGTATAAAATTTGGAAATATTTTATGTATTTAGCCTTCATACGGAGTATAATCATTACTAGTGTTGAAAAATCGGAAAAATTTCATAATCGATCATAATCAGAAGAACTGTATTGATCAATGATCGATATACATGTAATTGGTATTTACATGTAGTTAATAAATGTTTATTATTTTTGGGGTTATTTCTATTTAGTTTTATGGATATGTGCAGCAAACACACTAGCTGGTGTCACTGAATTCCCAGTTTTCAATGTGGAGTCCACTCTGACTCTCCCCCGCACATGTCTCGATATAAAAGAGGGATTAAACAGTCAGATGAATCTCGGATTAGATATGAATTAGTGTACAGACAACAATTGATTATGAAAAATAGAATCGATAATCAGAATCGATGAGCCAGAAACGATCGACAATCGATTGTCGGCAACAATCGTTTCATCACTAAACATTACAGTGTACTTTTCATTGTTTGTAGTTTTATGACAAGACAAGCCGGCATTTCATTTACATTTAGCATGTGTGTGTACACAGGAAGTGTGAGAGACCCATGTAGTTTTAAGATTTCAGTTTGGTGGCTCTATGGTGGTCACTCTTGTCTTGCGCTGAAATTCAATAATTTGCTAAGGATACGAAATGTGTTCCTATTTCGTGGTCTGCCAGGCATCGGATTCCACACTCCCTGAGGAAGTTGTTGTCATCCGTGTTCTTGATCCAGAAAGAGTAACTCCTTGCTTCTGGTTTGTTGTATTTTGCATGTGGGCCAACCCACATCATTCTGGCACTGAAATTATATCATTATCAACCCACATCATTCTGGCACTGAAATTATATCATTATCAACCCACATCATTCTGGCACTGAAATTATATCATTATCAACCCACATCATTCTGGCACTGAAATTATATCATTATCAACCCACATCATTCTGGCACTGAATTTATATCATTACCAAGCCACATCATATCATTATCAACCCACATCATTCTGGCACTGAAATTATATCATTATCAACCCACATCATTCTGGCACTGAAATTATATCATTATCAACCCACATCATTCTGGCACTGAAATTATATCATTATCAACCCACATCATTTTGGCACTGAAATTATATCATTATCAACCCACATCATTTTGGCACTGAAATTATATCATTATCAACCCACATCATTCTGGCACTGAAATTATATCATTATCAACCCACATCATTCTGGCACTGAAATTATATCATTATCAACCCACATCATTCTGGCACTGAATTTATATCATTATCAACCCACATCATTCTGGCACTGAAATTATATCATTATCAACCCACATCATTCTGGCACTGAAATTATATCATTATCAACCCACATCATTCTGGCACTGAAATTATATCATTATCAACCCACATCATTCTGGCACTGAAATTATATCATTATCAACCCACATCATTCTGGCACTGAAATGATCATATGTACATGTACAGACAGACATAAAGCATACATAATTTTTCATCTCTATTTTGCTTTAAAATTTAGGAGTATCTTCCATATGGTGCCTGTATTATTCAATTTAATCATATTGATCCATATTTCATAATTTTGTTGAGTACATCCAACATGATGATAATATATCACTGTGTTCTCTATTTTTGTCTTCACAATAGCAAAATAACTACATGTTTAAAAGCACAGACAAAATAATATCAGAACAATTGTATATATCTAAAATATAAATTAAACAATCTCACTACACGTAAAAACTGACTTGCACTTTTAGAGTTGGCTCACTTTTATTTTACTGTAAAGCTTTTAAGAAGTCCATAGTGGGTTTTTTATTTTACAAAAAAAAACACACTTTAAAATGAAATTTTAGGTAAAACACTGTAACTGCAAAAATACTAACCTTGAAGCTAAATTAGTACACCATATAATGCTCATGGCTCCATCTAATTTATTTTCCTTAAGGTACTCCAATAAGATATCATTGGCTGCATCTTTGGTAATTTTCTCTCCATACATAGCTTCCAGGTATTTATGACCATCTCCGTATTTTTGCTTCACAACATTCAAAATGTGTTCAGCTTCTCCAAATAGATCAAATCTAATCTGATTACTGGCTTTGTTGTAAAGGTGCTCGATTTCTTCCTCGGAGCCTTTCAACACAAATTTTGGTAGCCTCCCATGTTTTAAAAATCGCTCTTTCTGCTCTTCCAAGTTCAAAGGACAGATTGCAGTGGCAAACTTGGCTGGTTGCTGTTCTAGGGTTTTTATGTTAGTGGATTTACCTCCAGAGAAAGCTCGTTGCTGGTATTTCTTGGTCATGTTTAAACCCAGAACAGTTGTGTATGACTGCCAGATAAACGGCCACCACAGAGAATCTGGGAAGAAGAAAAATTGTTTATTTTTGTATATATACTGACATACATGTACAAGAATACATAAATACCAAGAATAACCCATGAAAGCTTGAAAACTTATTTCCAATGGGGGCCCTTTAATTGCTGCGAAGATGTTTGTGCTAAGGGGCATTTATATAAACTAACAATAAAAATATAAATTAATACTCTCTTACTGGCAACACACCCAGGCTCTCTTTTCCCCCCATTTTGTTGAGAGCTGTTCATGAAACGATGCAATATATGATCCCAATACTGACAAAATATAAGTGCGACTCTAGAGAAATTTGAAGTCGGCATTGGGAGCATATTGCATCATTACATGTATCTAAAAGAAGAGGCATCTATGTATATACATAGCTTTTAAGATAAACATAAGATTGAAAGTGGAAAATTTAAATGCGCAAATGAGAAAAACGGAAATAAAAAAATACCTAGGCTAGGCCTAAAACAAGAATTTTTGAACTTTCTTAAATTAAATTAATCTGTGAAGGGGTGCTTTTGTCGCATACTGAGTAATTAGCATAAGTAACAGGGTGATGTAAACAGCATCCATTAATTGACAATACAACTGACAAATAATGTTAAAGTATGAAAGTCCCAAGATTTAAATGGTCATTGATCATGATGGTATTTACGTACACGCGGGCTTTACTCCATATTATAAACCATTCTCTTTTTATCTTATCCTTTTGTTTGCAAGTAAAAACAAACATTAAATTCACTATACCTCCTTAAAGTGGGTAGGCCCTATAGGTCTGCATCATTCAGAATTTTGCATATTCTGCAAAATAAAAAATCTGCCGCCATATCAAAATAACATAGTCGCCAGGGAAGTGCAATGACGTCACATTTATGGCACAGTAGTAAAGAATGCAGAGAATATCCGAATGGCTCTGTCCAATAAACTTGTCTTTCCCCCCGCTCCCGCCACTCCTTGATCACTGGTATTAGGTAGCTCATTACACCAAATTTGGACTCTAAAGTATCTTATTTGCAAACAAAGCACCTTTTTTTTTTTTTATCATACCTGGATAAATAGAATAGAATATCTTAATATTATAAGAGTATATGGGCCACAAGCCTAAAAAAAAAACTAAAATATAGAACCGCATCTGTAGGCCCTATATACCTAAAGCATGATAGAGCCAATAATTTATGCATGTGATTTTCCTGTACCTTACAGAAAGTAGAAATTGACTTAATTATGAAGGTGGTCGGCGGGGGAATTATGATAAATCGGTTCTATATCCTTCCTTCTTTTCTTTTTTTTATTGGGGGTTATGCGCTTAGAATAGAATAGATTTATTTGCAATGCAGAGCCCAAACAGGGCATAAGAAGGTAATATTACAAACATAAGAATATAGAGTTGAAATGGATTGAAGCACAGTGAAATACAAACATGAGTAGTGGAGGGCGGGGGGGGGGGGGGGGGGGGGGAGGGGGTACATGGGACAAGAAGGAAGGATCCTGCACGTACTCATATGATTATCAGTGGCGGATTTAAGGAGGGGTGCAGCCGGCGTCCTCTCCTCCCCCATAAATTATCAACTTGAAGTTTAAGGTAAATAATAATAATAATAACCTTTATTTATCCAGGATAACACAAATTAGCATATAGCTAGTTTCCATCGTGGTCCTGCATTAAAACATATACACAAACATAAAATTAACATCTAAAATTAGTCTCTAAACATGAATACGATATAAAAGGAAAAACAAGGGGGGGGGGGGGGATATAGCATAAGACACACCTAATTAGTGATAAAATTATTACCTAGATATGAATACATGACATAAAAGGAAAGAAGAAAAAATAGCATAAGGTAAATCGTGCATGGTCTCTTGTTTAGAAAAATGTAAACGATAAAGTTCTTCCACTCTCGGAGAAATAAATGACACATCTTTTGATTTATTGAATTACGTTTATTAGGATAACTTACACCCCCCCCCCCCAAGTTCATATTTGTGTCATTTTATTAAATTCGCCTTATTAAAAATGACTACATATGAGTATTACATGGCTTATCATCGTCGATGTCATCACGATGATGGTTATGAGCAACGAATGTAACAATATTATTGGAAATTTTGTCAATTATACATATATAGCTGTTCATTACTAAGAAAAGTTTATTTATCATGAACTTTTAAAGTTTATTTCTTTATCTATCTTCTGGATAATCACTCTTTTATGATTTATGTATATGAACTTTCTATTGTTTGATTGCTATCTGGGTCCAAAATTGGAAATAAATTACTTACTTACGAGACATATTTCAAGCCCTATAAAATCTGTCAAATCCAGGAGCTACCGGGGTTGGACCCCCACCAAAGCTTCGCCCTGGACCCACTGGGGGCCTTAAGGCGGCCCCAGACCCCCTGCCTCTTAAAGTTGCGCCCCTGTAGCTAACTACAATTTCTGGATCCGCCCCCTGGTTATAAATGTACATATATGTAATTCAAAGAAACAAATGAAGCTGATCTTAACGTAAGGTGAATAACGGGTTTCATATACACTAAGCGCACGGTACTGGTGTCACTTTACGTTACACTTATAACGTCATAAATTGTGGCAAAATATAATCACGAAAGCAACGTCACATTTTAAACAAATTCATTATCTCCAAGCTGTAATATCATAACTAAAGCACATGCATAATTTAATGTTTAAAAATTGAAAATAAATCTTTGTACGTGTATAGTGTACATTCATAAAAATTATGAATTCTTAGAAATACTCCAAAGTATACGTACTGTATTTATTTCACCGTGCCTACAACAGTAGGCATGTTGTATGAAATAAGGGTACCCGTTTCGGTAGGTTTCGTTTTGCTTCGGTAGATTTCGTTTCCTTTCGATTTCGTTTCGCATTTTACAGGTAACCATCCCATGAAATAAGGCTTGCAATTCTTATGAATATGACCTCTGAGAAATTTGAACACAGTAAAAAAAATCAGTTTTGGTTTTTTCTAGGATATATATAGACTTGCTCAAGTCTCTATGTTTAATAATCATTGCTCTCTTTAATACTTTTTATTAATACCAAACACGGAAGGGGGAGGGGGGGGGGGTTAAAAACTCCCGTACGTTTCTGTCATTGATCTACATCGATCACGTTCTGAAGATAGTGGGGAAAAAAAAAAAAAAACAACCAGCGCATAGAAAGTATATGTAGTTTTGCGCTTTATAAATGAATAATAATAACCACGGTGAGTTGAAGTGAGAGTTAAAAACTTCCAAATAATATTACATTTTAACGTTTTAATGTTCACTTTCATTTGTGAATAAACAGTAGAAAAGGTATACAGAGTGTTATTTATACTCGTATGTTTTACTTGCGAATCGGTTAGTTTCAATATATATCATATTTAGTTTTGAAGGGGTGGTCTCGTGAAAACCGTGTGACTTTAGATTTTTTTGTCAGATGTTGAACTTTTGATCTAATGATATTGTTATTCATATGCGGAAATCTTGATTTGTATTCGATAATCTTGATATCTATATGCGGACGGAAATTTTGATTTATATGTGAGAAATCTTGATATTCATATGCGAATTTTTTTTTATTTTACTCTACGAGAGAGAGAGAGAGAGAGAGAGAGAGAGGGGGGGGGGCTTCCTCTACTCTTCTGGAGTACCAACGCATGTGGGCGAAATATTCCAGGGGCAATCGCTCACACCCGCCAGAGATCACCTGGGTCCTAAATACAACAGTGAGGTTGTTCAACACGTCACTGATACTCTAACAAGATTTTGACATTCAATTCATTTAATATGTGACTTATGTATATATCTTTCATTCATTGGAAGGGGGGGGGGGGTACATAAGATCTAACACGCTATATATATCCACCGTTCTGGTGCCTGTGCTCACATCCACCTCCTAGGGAATGCTACAGGCTGGTGCATGTTGGAAACTGTAGGAGGGTCCACAGTTTGCTCTGTACTTGCTCTTTAAACCAGGTAGCACGCAGGAGACAGATGAGATGCGCAGAGATCTCTTCCCCCTTAGAACGTGACCACCCGTTCAGGTCCAGGCACCTATGTCCACATAGGGCCCCCTGTGTTGCCCCTACGTTGGTAGTCAAACTGACCGCCTCCCCAGTTCCCCACAAAAAATTTCACGCGACCCTTTCCGCCATATATGTAAATTTGCACCCTGTTTCTGATTACGATTAATAAATATTCAAATTTGTATCACTCTTGTTAATCCAGCTAGCTAAGCTGCGTATGGGGGTTTACAGGGCAGCCACCCAAGTTTCGACATAGCTACTGGGTTTATTCAGCATATTAGGGCAAGGTCAACTATTCAATTCAGGCCAAATGTCTCACGGCTGGTAGTGCTGTATATTTATTAAAGTTTAATTTTAGCAGAGTAGCTCCTCTAGTTAAATTTAAGACATCCGAGGTCAGGTCATGGTCAATGAAGCTAATTCTTTTATCAATTTTTGAAATTATGTATTTCACCTACAATCAATAATGACTAAATCCATGCGTACATCTAGCATGTGTACATCAACATTATCAAATACGAATCAAATATTATGGAATATAAATCGAGATTTATATAATTATCGAATATAAATAACAAGGTTACCAAATGTAAATAAATAACAAGATTATCGAATATAAATCAAAATTTTCGCATATAAATATTAAGATTATCGAATATAATTAAAATTTTCTCATATATGAATAACAAGATTATCGAATATGATTAAAGAGTTTCGTATATAAATCAAGATTTGTATAATATTGCAACGTTTTACACACCGTAAGTGTATCTGTTCAATGCTGAATTTTTATATGCATACATACAGTACATCGTCGCAAACCACGGGTTATTGTTTCATTCTATTTCACAAACGTTTGTGAAATAGAATGAAACAATAACCCGTGGTTTGCGACGATGACATACAGTAGTACATGCAACAAAATGTAGTCTGTACAATTGTCATTTGATAAAGTCAATTAAAGTATATGTACCAGATCTAGAGCAAAATATATCTATGAGATACACATGCTATAGCTTAAATACCTTGTATACTATTTTTAAAAATCATTTTAATTTAGATCATTTAAAAATAATAAAAGCAACATTTTACGTTTTAGCTAGACGTAGGTTGTGTACATTGACGTCGCGTCATTGCGCGACAAAATCACATGGGACATTTATTTGGACATTAAGTATCTTTTCGTTTTCCTAAATGGACGCGGGATAAAATGAAATGTTGTATATTCTATATAGTAAATTTTATGTACTTTCTGTAAGTTATATTCATTAAAATATTCGCGTTGGAATAATGCTTAGAAATAAGACATAAAATGGTAGAATTGTTTAAAAAGCGCGGTATTTGTAGAATAAGGACATTTCACTGGACACCGATAAAATCAATCTACTTCATGGATATACTCAGAATTTTATAATACTGGTATACATTGTGCTCTACGATACATGTACATTATAAATGTAACAAGGATAGTCAACTTCCCCCTGTATTAGGCGTGCTACTGGTCATGATGATTTGCATTTGCAGTCTATCTACAAACACGGGACACCACTGACAGGCACTGTCTTTGCCATTTTTAAGGTCGCTATATCAATTCTATGAACTAAATGTTTAAAGTAATTGGTTTATGGTTTTTAGATAAGGACGTCACAATCATACACCAATTCTTACGTTATTTGGGACAAAATCAATCATTTTATTAATCTGTGGATAAAGTGTATGCGTATTTCATGTAACGCGGGACAACGAAAAATGACGACATCTGCGTGTATTTATTGCTAATGAAATGCGTGTAAATTATATTTTATATAAGCTATTATCATTATTTATATATTTTCCTTGCCATTGATGTATAAGACTTTAATAATCCACAAAATATACAACTGTGTAAACATAGTGGAAACATTTTCTAATGCACGTATGAAAGTAACACCAGTAGCGTGCGCGACGTCATAAATATTGTATTTACTAAACTCTTATACTGATATTGATTTCAATTTTATATGTATTCACATAATATTATCATTATCCACGGTTGTATTCACATATAATTATCATTATCCACTGTCACTGAAACTGGCACTGTCCTGAGATGTGTGAAGCAGTTTGTTATTTATTATTGTTAATTTAAATCTTGTCTGCAACAATCAGTATTTCATATATAATTATAGATGTGTGCAGTGCAGAAGTGTTAACTCTGACAGTATTAGTACTTCTGAATGATTGTTATTTATTTATATTATTATAATTAATTGCTTGTTAACCTGTACACCCCCCCCCCCCGGATGATACCGCGTGTGTGAAAAAGTATTATTTTTTTCTTTCAAAAATTAGATTTTTAGTTTATAGCTAACAGGAAAGTTACGTAGTTAAGTAGAGGTATTGTTTAATAATTTTACAAACTTTCATCGTGAATAGTTTGTATGCACACATGATACACTATTTAAATGACCGATATCAGTGGCGGATTTAAGGGGGGGGCGCAATTTTTTTTTTCAAATTGAAGGTAAATCGTGGTCTCTTTAAACGATAAAAGAAGCAATAATTTCTTCCACTCTCGGAAAATTAAATGACAAAATCTTTTGATTTATTGAACTAATTCTATTGGGAGAACTTACATTTTTTCCAAAACCCCTTAAAATTAATTGTGTCATTTTATTAATTTCACCTTATCAAAAATGATGGAAAATAGTAAAAATGGCTACATATAGGAGACATATTTCTATGGAGCGCCAAATTAACATAAACTCAAATAATTGAAGATATCTTCAATTATTTGAAGATATCATCAATTCATTTGATGCGCGCAACAATTGAATTAAAGATCTCTTCAAATAATTAATGATATCTTCAATTCTGAATGATTGCGCGCATTAATTAAATTGATGAGAGCATTAATTCTTCAGCTGATTTGATGCGCGCTTTAATTGAATTAATGATCTCTTCAAATGAATTAATGATATCAACAATTGAATTGATGCGCGCTACAATTCAATTGAAGAGAGCAATGATTGATATAATGCGCGCATTAAATCTATTGATGAGAGCAATAATTTAATTGATGCGCGCATTAATTCATTTGATAAGAGCAATAATTGATTTAATGCGCGCATTAATTCAATTATTGCTCTCTTCAATTGAATTAATGATATCTTTAATTCATTTGAAGAGAGCAATAATTCTTTTAGAGAGAGAGCAACTATATAATTAAAGATATCTTCAATTCAACATATCCTCAATTGAGAATTAATGATATCTTTAATTGAATTGTTGCTCTCTTTAAAAGAATTGATGCGCGCATTAATTCCTTATACAAAAGCATTGTAAATAATTAAAGATATCTTCAATTGAATTAAAGAGATCATCAAATTATTTATACCGAGCTCTAAATCAATTATTGCGAGTAATATTTCTACGAAATTAATGCTCTCATCAATTGAATTGAAGAGAGCAATAATTGAATTAATGCGTGCATCAAATCTATTATTGCTCTCATTAATTCAATTGATACTCTCATCAATTGAATTGAAGAGAGCAATAATTGAATTAATGCGCGCATTAAATCAATTAGTGCTCTCATTAATTCAATTGATGCGCACATTAATTCAATTGATGAGAGCAATAATTGAATTGAAGCGCGCATTAATTCATTTGATGAGAGCAATAATTGATTTAATGCGCGCATTAATTCAATTAAAGAGAGCAATAATTGAATTGATGATATCTTCAAATAATTGAAGATATCTTCAATTATTTGAGTTTATGTTAATTTGGCGCTCCATATATTTCAAGCCTTATAAAATCTGTAAAATCCAGCCCTCAGACCCCCTGCCTCATAAAGTTGCGCCCCTCCCCCTACCGCAATTCCTGGATCCGCCCCTGGATATACATATATTTCTCTCATTGATAAGAAAAAGTTTTATTGTATGTTTTTAAAAAAATCACTGTAATGTAATGTTTTAAGCAACAAAATGAAATTATCTCGTCAGGACAGGAAAGATACACCACACAATAAACAAGATGCCCATGGGCCACATCGCTCATCTGGGTCAACTTGGCCCTGCAGTTGTTCAGCGCTTGTGTTTTTCGTCGATGGCTTTGAATACGATTGGTTTTATTCACTGACAGTATATGCATAAACTAATACAGATAACACGTAATCATTGGTCATATAAAACTGACGATAAAACAAAGCGTTGGCCTGATATTTGATCATAGACACGCAGTGTCGAACTTATCCCGATCGTCGGAATTGTGTTGAGATGTTGGATAAAATTAGAAAGAGTACGGTGCATATATTCCTGAATGAATGCTTTATTCCGTAACCATATGCTTTCCTGCCAAATATATCCATAAATTGAAATATCTACATCTTTATTATATACTTTCAATTTCATCTCTTCTTTTTTCTTTAAAAGTTTGCGGGCATATATCACACAATATATGCCCGGAAACATTCCGGCCCGCAAACATTACGTCACAATCAAATTTCTACGCCGTTAAAATTCAAATTTTTCGTGTTTTTCATCTTTTACTCAGTTAAACCGATAAAGTTATTGTTAAAAATAAAATTATTGTTAGTTTCTAAATGAAATTGAAAGTATATAATAAAAAGGTTATAGACTTTGTATGGGAAATATGACGACCTCGTTTTTTGTCGCGAACGGACCTCGCCAGCTCGGTCCGTCTACGCGCCAAAAAAACTCGGTCGTCATATTTTCCCATACAAAGTCTATAAACTATAAATATTGTCCCAATTTGCGGTCACAAAAAGCCTACACCATACACGTTGGGGAATACTTGGTGTGTAACGAGCTCAGACGCTTTGCACCTATGATGCACAAGATTAATATGCACATCTCCAACTGGCTATTATTTGGGAAGATCCCACTATATAGCCATCTTTCCGTGGGGGAAGACCTCGTATATCGCCAGTTTTGTGTGTGTGTGTGTGTGTGTGTGGGGGGGGGGGGTACTGTATAGTAAGTTTTCCAGGGGGGGTGGGGGGGTGGCTGTTGGAAAAGCCTACTATACGAGACCTGTGCACTGTCGCTAACAATTTTAGCTCACCTGAGCTGAAAGCTTAAGCAAGCTTTTCTGATCGCTTTTTATCAGTTTGTCCGTAAACTTTTCAAATTTTCATCTTCTTCTCCAGAACCACAGAACCAATTTCTGTCAAACTTGGTACAAATTGTCCTTGGGTGAAGAGAATTAAAGTTTCTCAAATGCAGGCCCATGTCCTCTTCAAAGGGGAGATAATGAAAAAAAAGAGGCAAAAATAGGGTGGGACCATTTAAAAATTTTCTTCTCAAGAACCACTGGACCAGAAAAAGAAGAAATTTACAAGAAAGCTTTCTTACTTAGTGTAGATTCAAGTTTTTAAAATGATGCCCCCATGAGGTAGGGTAGGGCCACGATAGGAGATCTCAGTCTTACGAGCGGAGATACAACAAATCTTCTCAAGAACTACAGGGCCAGAATAATTAAAATTTACCTGAAAGCTTCCCGACATAGAGTAGATTCAAGTTTGTTCAAATTGTAACCCCTGGGTGGGTGGGGGGACTACAGTAGGGAATCAAATTTTTACATGCAGATACATATAGAAAATTATTTTAGAATCTTCTAAAGAACTGCAGGACCATGATTAGTCATATTCAAATATGCACTCATCCCCAGGAAGTACAGATTCAAGTTTATTCAGATTGTGGCCAAGTGAAGTAGGATGGGGCCACAATAGGGGGTCAAAGTTTTACATGGGAATATGTAGGAATCTTCATCTCAGCAACAGCATGGTCATAATTAGTCATTGATATGCAAGCATCTTCAGGTAGTTCAAATTCAAATTTGTTCCAATGCAGGGGCCCAGACCTGGATTTCTCGAAAAGAACTTAAGTCAAAACTTCGACTTAAGTCTGAGATTTTACTCAAAATTTGATTGCTCAAATAGAAGAAAACTCAAACTGAGATATTTTTGGGAAATCAAAGCCTGATGGTAAGGTGGGGCCACAACAGGAGATTAAAGTTTTATATTGGAATATACAGGAAATTCATTTAAAAAAAATCTTTTCTGAGTAGCAGGGTCACACTAAATCATATCAAAATGCAAATTTCCCCCAAGTTGTGTGGATTCAGGTCCCCTATAGTTTATATTGTTGGGGGCGTATTGTTTTGCTTGTCTGTCTGTCCCAAACTTTGACCTTGCTCATAACTTTTGAATGATGAATGATGGGGCTCTCATATTTCATATGCACATTCCTAGTGACAAGACTATTGCTTTGCTTCCAATTTTTTTAACTTTGATGTGACCTTGACCTCAAGTGGTGTTGGACCAACCATTAAGTAACTCTAACCTAAGCAATATCTTCTGAACTATCTATGGAATGGATTTTATAATTTGCATATAGATTCCTTAGGGTAAGACCTTACATTTCATACATGACCTAGTGATCTTGACTCAAATTTCAAAACTTTGACCTAACTCATAACTTTTGATTCCCGTGGGGATCCGGGTTAGAAAAGGTCCTCAGTATCCCTTGCTTGTCGTAGAAGGTGACTAAATGGGGCGGTCCCTCAGATGAGATTGCAAAAAACGAGATCCTGTGTCACAGCAGGTGTGGCACGATTAAGATCCCTCCCTGCTCAAAGGCCATAAGTGCCGAGCATAGGCCGAAATTTGCAGCCCTTCACCAGCAGTGGTGATGTCTCCATATGAGTGAAATATTCTCGAGAGGGTCATTAAACAATATGCAATCAATCAATCACAACTTTTGATTAGTGAGTGATAGGGCTCTCATATTTGATTTATGCATTCCTTGTGACAAAACCTTGGTTTAGTACGAAATATTCTATCCTTGTGACCTTGGAGTTTGACCTACTTTCAAGAAAACCTAACCTATTAAATATCTCATTCATCTATAACAATATTCAGAGCAGCAAGGTCATGTTAATCATATTGGTATAAGGCATCTCTATGTTGTGTGAATTCAAGTTTAATTGTCATGACCCTTTGGGGATAGGTTGAGGCTACAATACGGGGTCAAATGATTCATGAGAATAAAGATTGAAAAAAACTTTGAAAAATCACAACAGCATGGCCAGGGTGACTCAGGTGAGCAATGTGGCCCATGGGCCTCTTTGTAGGGAAAAAAATCTTTGAAAATTCAGAATTTGCAAAGTAGTCTAGAAGATAACGAGAAGTGCGAAAGTCTCCAATAGAATTCAAACCCACTCGAACACTCTAAGATTCTCCATCATTACCAATCTCTGGCTGGTAATACCAAAGCGCAAACCTACTAGGTATTTATAAAAAAAAGAAAAAAGAGACGGAGCTGATTTTAATCATATTGTATTTTTTTTCTGTTTTTATTCACAAATGAAAGGGTATATTAACCATCACTTTAAATGTATATGTACATTAAAAAGTTAATTTGTTTCAAAAAATTGTGTAATCGAAGCTTGCGCAAGGTTATACCACCTCACCTCCCCTACAACTTCTTGAATTTAAAATTTAACCAACATTGCTTGTTTGATCTCATCCCTTACCAATGGTATTCTAATCAAATGTTTTGTTTGACTATAATCTAATTTTGTTGAATAGACATGGAGTGCCCTTCTTTGATATACGTAATCAATATCAAAATGAGGGGTAAATGGGGGGAAATTCGTAGAAGCCTGCAGAAATTATCACATGCTTTCATTGCTCCTTATACCGTTCTTATACATTGTAATATAGAGTTTTACCTCAAGTTGAAAGGTCAGTACTTATATTGAAAAATAAATACATGGACATTGATACAGCATAGATTTTTTTTTACTGACAAAACATTGATAATTTATGTAAATATTTCAAGAACATCACAGAAACAAAGCTGATTTGTCGTCCTGTAGCTATGGACACACAAAATCCACTGAAATTGAAGGAAATGTTTATTTGTACAGTACACACGTTCAGTCACAAGACTGATGTAATGAATGTTAAGAATGCCCTCAAATATCCCTGCATTCCTCTACAGTGCACTCACAGAGATTGATGGAATTCGGTACTATGATCCTACAAACACACCTACATACACACAGTCATCAAGTCAATCCTCTTCTGACTGTCTCTTTTTGGAGAGGTCTGTTGTAAGAAAGGTCTTCAAATCTCCCGTCTCACCAAAAGTGTCTTTCAGCACTTCTGCTTTCTCTTGAAAATAGTTTTTATACCATTCTACATGTTCACGCTTCTCTTTGACAGTTAGATTTGGGTTTTGAGCAAGACCAACTGTTACTTGTTCCATAAACTTTGATATGGGGCCACTTTTAGGGAAATCCTCAAGCAAGTCATCAAAAAACACATGATCAGTGAATGAAACATCTTTTTCCTCTTCAATCCCTGAAATACCATAATCATGATTTAAATACATTGAATATCTACAGCTCCTTAATGGTTCAAGCTAATGGAATAGTGGCAACTTATTTTGCTAATTATCAATGGAATAGTGAGAGCAATGATTAACAACAATGGGATAGTGAGAACTTACCTTGCTTATTATCAATGGGATAGTGACAGCTTACCTTGTTCATTATCAATGGGAAAGTGACATCTTACCTTGCTTATTATCAATGGGATAGTGACAGCTTACCTTGTTCATTATCAATGGGATAGTGAGAACTTACCTTGCTTATTATCAATGGGATAGTGACAGCTTACCTTGTTCATTATCTATGGGATAGTGATAGCTTACCTTGTTCATTATCTATGGGATAGTGCCACATCTTTCCTTGCTTGGTAAGCTGTATCATTTCCTCAAAGTCGTTGTAAGTTACTCTATTGCTGATCAGTTTTTCATGTTCCTCTCTCTCGAGCCGATACCACAAATTGTCGATTGGATCTATAAAGTACCATCCAGGAAAACGTGTCAAAGCAGTTTCATAAACTGAATTCATACTACGGATTTCATCCATTATGTATGGATTTCCCCGTTAATGGATATGCTATTTGTGGTACCACAGTACAAATATATCTGCATGTAGTCATTTTGTATGTCTGCTTTAGCCAGATAGCGGTAGAGATTGGGTATCTTTAACTCAGTGGTACATTGGATGTGTAGGGACTTTCTCCCTCTGCTATCCACTATATAAACTTTTACACTAGGGAAACTTGGAACTTTGGAATTTGCTACATGTATCTTCTACATCCTCTCTCTCTCTCTCTCTGAATATTGTAATTAGTAACAAAATCTGTTTTATCATTGGCTTAAAATTCCAGGCATTTTCCGTTGATATGCTTGAACAGAAACAAAAAAGGGCAAAGAATCATTTCTAAAAATC